>NC_048569.1:93819326-93834326 GCF_013265735.2 Oncorhynchus mykiss | reverse complement strand
AGTAACTGAGCAGGACTGGACAGTGTAGTCTGGCCAGGGAAAGACCACTAACCTCTGCCCTGTCTAACCTTTGACCTCAGTGCTCACTCGTCAATAGTCTTAAGACTTTAAACCATACTTGATCTCTGTTGAGACACAGCCATATTGGATGTCTCTTCCTCCATGATCTCTGAGACACAGCCATATTGGATGTCCCTTCCTCCATGATCTCTGTTGAGACACAGCCATATTGGATGTCTCTTCCTCCATGATCTCTGTTGAGACACAGCCATATTGGATGTCTCTTCCTCCATGATCTCTGTTGAGACACAGCCATATTGGATGTATTTTCCTCCATGATCTCTGTTGAGACACACCCATATTGGATGTCTCTTCCTCCATGATCTCTGTTGAGACACAGCCATATTGGATGTATTTTCCTCCATGATCTCTGTTGAGACACAGCCATATTGGATGTCTCTTCCTCCATGATCTCTGTTGAGACACAGCCATATTGGATGTATTTTCCTCCATGATCTCTGTTGAGACACACCCATATTGGATGTCTCTTCCTCCATGATCTCTGTTGAGACACAGCCATATTGGATGTCTCTTCCTCCATGATCTCTGTTGAGACACAGCCATATTGGATGTATTTTCCTCCATGATCTCTGTTGAGACACAGCCATATTGGATGTCTCTTCCTCCATGATCTCTGTTGAGACACAGCCATATTGGATGTATTTTCCTCCATGATCTCTGTTGAGACACAGCCATATTGGATGTCCCTTCCTCCATGATCTCTGTTGAGACACAGCCATATTGGATGTCTCTTCCTCCATGATCTCTGTTGAGACACAGCCATATTGGATGTCTCTTCCTCCATGATCTCTGTTGAGACACAGCCATATTGGATGTCCCTTCCTCCATGATCTATGTTGAGACACAGCCATATTGGATGTCCCTTCCTCCATGATCTCTGTTGAGACACACCCATATTGGATGTCCCTTCCTCCATGATCTCTGTTGAGACACAGCCATATTGGATGTCTCTTCCTCCATGATCTCTGTTGAGACACAGCCATATTGGATGTCTCTTCCTCCATGATCTATGTTGAGACACAGCCATATTGGATGTCTCTTCCTCCATGATCTCTGTTGAGACACAGCCATATTGGATGTCTCTTCCTCCATGATCTCTGTTGAGACACAGCCATATTGGATGTCCCTTCCTCCATGATCTCTGTTGAGACACAGCCATATTGGATGTCCCTTCCTCCATGATCTCTGTTGAGACACAGCCATATTGGATGTCCCTTCCTCCATGATCTCTGTTGAGACACAGCCATATTGGATGTCTCTTCCTCCATGATCTCTGTTGAGACACAGCCATATTGGATGTCTCTTCCTCCATGATCTCTGTTGAGACACAGCCATATTGGATGTCTCTTCCGCCATGATCTCTGTTGAGACACAGCCATATTGGATGTCTCTTCCTCCATGATCTCTGTTGAGACACACCCATATTGAATGTGCCTTCTTCCATCATCTCTGTTGAGACACAGCCATATTGGATGTCTTTTCCTCCATGATCTCTGAGACACAGCCATATTGGATGTCCCTTCCTCCATGATCTCTGAGACACAGCCATATTCCTCATGGTCTCTGAGGGAAAAGGTGGATCAGAAGTCTTTATATTGGTATAGTTAATGGCTGACTTTTCCACCCTTGTTCAACAGCATCACGAGAGGCTTAAAAGGGATCAATTCTCTAATGATTTTATGAGAGAGGTGATGAAGGTAGAGATTGACGGAGGGAGTCTGAACGGTGCCCACGGTGATAGTTTACATTTTTTACAGTCCTTTATTAGCTCTGCTGCTTTATTATTTGCTTGTGTTTTGTTTCCTGGGTTTCAGCAGGGTGTTTCCTGGGTTTCAGAAGGGTGTTTCCTGGGTTTCAGCGGGGTGTTTCCCTGAGAGGGGGTGTGGCTTTTGTTTTTGTTCCCCTTCGTGTGATGGTGATGTGACTGTAAGTCTGCCAAGGCTCTGGACTTCATTTGAGATTTGTTTTAAATCCAACATTTTCTATAGCAGACTAACTAGAGGCACTAATTCTTGCCTTCCTGTACTGTAGTCTGCTGTGACAGTGGTCAGTCTCTGCACCCTGTATCCACTCTGACCGTGTGGACTGTAACATTCAGAGCTGCCACATTTAGGGTAGCCTAGTGGTTAGAGTGTTGGACTAATAACCGAAAGGTCAGCTCGGGGATTTGAACTTGCAACAAGGTACAAATCTGTCGTTCTGCCCCTGAACAGGCAGTTAACCCACTGTTCCCTAGGCCGTCATTGAAAATAAGAATCTTAACTGACTTGCCTAGTTTAAATAAAGGTCAAATAAAAAATGTATAGCTTTACATTACCTGTGGTTTTGTGGCAGTGTGAAATGAGACTGAGGTGACGGAAAGAATAGATCTGGACAAAACCCAGTCATGTTTAGGTCATTTTGCGGACATGCCGCGGTCACCATCATCTCAGTATGCTGTACCTGTGGCTTTACTGGCTTTGTGGAAGTGTGAGCTGAGGTCAGCGGTTCCTGTGACCGGCGTCCAGCAACGTTCCAGCAACCTGCTCTGACCGTCGCCATGGTAGCAGCAGCCATGTCAGATTGGCGGGCAGCCTCTGCAGCAGGAAGGGCTCTGATGAGAAGAGCAGCAGGACTGGGGTCCTGATTTTCCATATTGATATAACTGAAACGTAGACCTGGGCCCATATCCACAAAGCTCTGAGTAAGAGTGCTGATCTGGGATCAGTTTTGCCTTTTAGATCATAATGAATAAGATTAGCCCCTCCCACTATGCTTTGGCGGTATCCAGATTTTCATATCGTCATATTGTCCTTCTCTCATCCCGGGATTTAGGGTATTACCCTCTTAGTACACAAGGGGGCGCTAAAACGCTATTACCAGAATACTAGCAACATTTGCAAAACATTATAGCGAAATCAGATAGACGTTGTTAGCTGAATGCTACGAGTGAAAAGTAATATAAACTAATTAGAAAGACAGGCAAATACCAGCTTATAAAGTTATGCACGCAATAGCTGGTAGCTACCGAAAGTCATTTTCGGTGAGTGTGGACATTTACAGGTGAAAGCGAATGAGAGAAAATGTTGCGATGCATGCTTGTCTGAAGGAAGAGCAGCATGTGTACACGGAGCAGAGGGGAGAAGAACGGAGGAGGAGGTTAAAAAACACTTGCAGGAAGCACAGGGACAAAATGGCAGCTCTACAGATAACTCATCCAGAGATCTTTGAAGCAGCGTTACCCATGCAGAGCAAGGGGAACAACTACTCGAAGTCTCAGAGCTAGTGATGTTTGAAATGCTATTAGCGCGCACCCTGCTAACTAGCTAGCCATTTCACATCACATCGTTACACCAGCCTAATCTCGGGAGTTGATAGGCTTGAAGCAGAGCAGCAGAGCTGCTGGCAAAACGCACAAAAGTGCTGTTTGAATGAATGCTTATGAGCCTGCTGGTGCCTACCATCAATCAGTCAGACTGCTCTATCAAATCATACTTAATTATAACATAATAATACACAGAAATGTGAGCCTTAGGTCATTAATATGGTCAAATCCGGAAACTATCATCTCAAAAACAAGACATTTATTCTTTCAGTGAAATACGGAACCGTTCTGTATTTTATCTAACGGGTGGCGTCCATAAGTCTAAATATTGCTGTTACATTGCACAACCTTCAATGTTATGTCATAATTATGTAAAATTCTGGCAAATTAGTTCGCAACGAGCCAGGCGGCCAAAATTGTTGCATATACCCTGACTCTGCGTGCAATGAACGCAAGAGAAGTGACACAATGTTTATGGTTAGGTACACATTGGAGCAACGACAGTCCTTTTTCACGAATGCGCACCGCATCGATTATATGCAACGCAGGACACGCTAGATAAACTAGTAATATCATCAACCATGTGTAGTTATAACTAGCAATTATGATTGATTCATTTTAATGCTAGCTAGCAACTTACCTTGGCTTCAGGTATTAACTTAGAAATGAGCTACAAATATTCAGATTTGTTGAAAAAACATTCCGTGGCCTCCTATTTCCAGATTATACGGTTTACCTCGAAAGCCGAACTCTGACGTTGTGGATACGGACCCTGTTCATTCTCTCAAGCTTTTCATTCTTTGTAGTGATCAACCATTTTGTAGTGATCGACCATTTTGTAGTGAGAGTGAGAGTGAGAGTGAGAGTGAGAGAGAGAGAGAGAGAGAGAGAGAGAGAGAGAGAGAGAGAGAGAGAGAGAGAGAGAGAGAGAGAGAGAGAGAGAGAGAGAGAGAGAGAGAGAGAGAGAGAGAGAGAGAGAGAGAGAGAGAGAGAGAGAGAGAGAGAGAGAGAGAGAGAGAGAGAGAGAGAGAGAGAGAGAGAGAGAGAGAGAGAGAGAGAGAGAGAGAGAGAGAGAGAGAGAGAGAGAGAGAGAGAGAGAGAGAGAGAGAGAGAGAGAGAGAGAGAGAGAGAGAGAGGTGTGAAATAGTTCTCTTCATTGAATCTAAGGCCCTGAGTTTATGTGATGCCAAGTTTGAACCATGTAGGCCTTGTGCAGAGCAGGTTGACAGTGACAGAAGTGGTGCCACAATATGTAGGCATTCTCAAGAGAGACCGGCTGGGTCACACATGTCAGCTATGTATGTCTGTATCAAAACAACATTCAGCCTCTGTCATTTCATTTCTCTAGGTCTCTCTGTCTTTCTCTCTCTAATCCATGATTTATTTTAGACAGGTCTAAATAAACATGATATGAAGAAAATGTATTTCAGAAGAACAGAATACTCTGAGATGTTCTAATGTTAGGCCCTGATCTTGCTATGCCAAATGGCCGCGGGCTACGCTAGTTCATTTAGCAGACAAGATTTAAAGCAGTTTAATGTGCTTCTTGCCTTACTGCACACAATCTGGGCATCATTCACAAGTAATAATATACAGTTGATGTCGGAAGTTTACATAGACCTTAGCCAAATACATTTAAACTCAGTTTTTCACAATTCCTGACATTTAATCCTAGTAAAAAATTCCCTGTTTTAGGTCAGTTAGGATCACCACTTTATTTTAAGAATGTGAAATGTCAGAATAATAGTAGAGAATTATTTATTTCAGCTTTTATTTCTTTCATCACATTCCCAGTGGGTCAGAAGTTTACATACACTCTATTATTTGATAGCATTGCCTTTAAATTGTTTAACTTGGGTCAAATGTTTCGGGTAGCCTTCCACAAGCTTCCCTCAGTAAGTTAGGGGAATTTTGTCCCATTCCTCCTGACAGAGCTGGTGTAACTGAGTCAGGTTTGTAGGCCTTGCTCGCACACGCTTTTTCAGTTTTGCCCACAAATTTTCTATAGGCATGAGGTCAGGGCTTTGTGATGGCCACTCCAATACCTTGACTTTGTTGTCCTTAAGCCATTTTGCCACAACTTTGGAAGTATGCTTGGGGTCATTGTCCATTTGGAAGACCCATTTGCGACCAAGCTTTAACTTCCTGACTGATGTCTTGAGATGTTGCTTCAATATATCCTCATAATTGTCCTTCCTCATGATGCCATGTATTTTGTGAAGTGCACCAATCCCTAATGCAGCAAAGCACCGCCACAACATGATGCTGCCACCCCTGTGCTTCATGGTTGGGATGGTGTTCTTCAGCTTGCAAGCCTCCCCCTTTTTCCTCCAAACATAACAATGGTCATTATGGCCAAACAGTTCTATTTTTGTTTCATCGGACCAGAGGACATTTCTCCAAAAAGTACATTATTTGTTCCCATGTGCAGTTGCAAACCGTAATCTGGCTTTTTTATGGCTGTTTTGGAGCAGTGGCTTCTTCCTTGCTGAGCAGCCTTTCAGGTTATGTTGATATTGGACTCGTTTTACTGTGGATATAGATACTTTTGTACCTGTTTCCTCCAGCATCTTCACAAGGTCCTTTGCTGTTGTTCTGGGATTGATTTGCACTTTTCGCACCAAAGTACGTTCATCTCTAGGAGACAGAACACGTCTCCTTCCTGAGCGGTATGACGGTCCCACGTGGTCCCATGGTGTTTATACTTGCGTACTATTGTTTGTACAGATGAGCGTGGTACCTTCAGGCGTTTGGAAGTTGCTCCCAAGGATGAACCAGACTTGTGGAGGTCTACAATTTTTTTTCTGGTGTCTTGGCTGATTTCTTTTGATTTTCTCATGATGTCAAGCAAAGAGGCACTGGGTTTGAAGGTAAGCCTTGAAATATATCCACAGGTACACCTCCAATTGACTCAAATTATGTCAATTAGCCTATCAGAAGCATCTGAAGCTATGACATACATTTTCTGTAATTTTCCAAACGGTTTAAAGGCACAGTCAACTTAAACTTCTGACCCACTGGAATTGTGATACAGTGAATTATAAGTGAAACAATCTGTTGTTTGAAAAATTACATGCCATGCACAAAGTAGATGTCCTAACCGACTTGCCCAAACTATAGTTTGTTAACAAGAAATGTGTGGAGTGGTTGAAAAACGAGTTTTAATGACTCCAACATAAGTGTTTGTAAACTTCCGACTTCAACTGTATGTGGGTTGTACATGTAATGGTGTTTGTTCTTCACTGGTTGCCCTTTTCTTGTGGCAACACGCCATAAATCTTGCTGCTGTGATTGCACACTGTGGTATTTCACCAAATATACATGGGAGTTTATAAAAATTGGGTTTGTTTTCAAATGATTTGTGGTTGTGTGTAATCTGAGGGAAATTTGTGTCTCTAATATGGTCATACATTGAGCAGGAGGTTAGGAAGTGCAGCTCAGTTCCCACCTCATTTTGTGGGCAGTGTGCACATAGCCTGTCTTCTCTTGAGAGCCAGGTCTGCCTACGGTATTCAGGTATTCTGCCACTGTGTACTCTCTAGGGCCAAATAGCATTCTAGTTTGCTCTGTTTTTAAAAAATGATTTCCAATGTGTTAAGTAATTATCTTTTTTGTTTTCTCATTATTTGTTTGTGTCTAATTGTGTTGCAGTCCTGGGGCTCTGTGGGGTCTGTTTGTGTTTGTGAACATAGCCCCAGGACCAGCTTGCTTCGGGGACTCTTCTTCAGGTTCATCTCTCCGTAGTTGATGACAATTAGCGGGTATCGGCCTAGTTCTGCTCTGCATGCATTATCTGGTGTTTTGCCTTGTACACAGAGGATACTTTTGCAGAGTCTCAATTTGGCATTTGTCCCATTTTGTGAATTCTTGGTTGGTGAGCAAGACCCCAGAACTCACAACCATAAAGGGCGATGGTGCTCTCTCTGTGTTTGCTGTCTCATTTATTTCAAATTGAGTACCACATTTCAGTTGTCACTTCAAGATGGATACCATGTTCGGGTTATAATCCTTGCCTTTATGTCATTGTAATCGTCTCAGAGACCAATGGTTGTTAATCTCCCTAAACATCTAAAGGCAGAGCCAGACATTAATATTAAGAGTTTTGGTGAGGTTATTTCACCTCTGAAGTAGTATTTATCTACTCTTGAAGCCGTGGGGGGAGAGAGACCGTTGACAGAGACTATCCCATATGGTAGCCATCTGATTTGTGATTAGCATGTTTATGACGAGAGATGTGAGATGCTTTCATGTTGCTTGTGGCCTTTGGCTGTGACTTCCTGAACTCACTGTAAACTCTGGATTATGTTTCGATTGTCTGTACTGGCGCCTCACTGTCCTGTAGTGTGATGACACTAAAGATGTACTGTAGGGTTTAGTGGAGCATTAGAGATACTGTCCTGTAGTGTGATGACACTATAGATGTACTATAGGGTTTAGTGGAGCATTAGAGATACTGTCCTGTAGTGTGATGACACTAAAGATGTACTGTAGGGTTTAGTGGAGCATTAGAGATACTGTCCTGTAGTGTGATGACACTAAAGATGTACTGTAGGGTTTAGTGGAGCATTAGAGATACTGTCCTGTAGTGTGATGACACTAAAGATGTACTGTAGGGTTTAGTGGAGCATTAGAGATACTGTCCTGTAGTGTGATGACACTATAGATGTACTGTAGGGTTTAGTGGAGCATTAGAGATACTGTCCTGTAGTGTGATGACACTATAGATGTACTGTAGGGTTTAGTGGAGCATTAGAGATACTGTCCTGTAGTGTGATGACACTATAGATGTACTGTAGGGTTTAGTGGAGCATTAGAGATACTGTCCTGTAGTGTGATGACACTATAGATGTACTGTAGGGTTTAGTGGAGCATTAGAGATACTGTCCTGTAGTGTGATGACACTATAGATGTACTGTAGGGTTTAGTGGAGCATTAGAGATACTGTCCTGTAGTGTGATGACACTAAAGATGTACTGTAGGGTTTAGTGGAGCATTAGAGATACTGTCCTGTAGTGTGATGACACTATAGATGTACTGTAGGGTTTAGTGGAGCATTAGAGATACTGTCCTGTAGTGTGATGACACTATAGATGTACTGTAGGGTTTAGTGGAGCATTAGAGATACTGTCCTGTAGTGTGATGACACTATAGATGTACTGTAGGGTTTAGTGGAGCATTAGAGATACTGTCCTGTAGTGTGATGACACTATAGATGTACTGTAGGGTTTAGTGGAGCATTAGAGATACTGTCCTGTAGTGTGATGACACTATAGATGTACTGTAGGGTTTAGTGGAGCATTAGAGATACTGTCCTGTAGTGTGATGACACTATAGATGTACTGTAGGGTTTAGTGGAGCATTAGAGATACTGTCCTGTAGTGTGATGACACTATAGATGTACTGTAGGGTTTAGTGGAGCATTAGAGATACTGTCCTGTAGTGTGATGACACTATAGATGTACTGTAGGGTTTAGTGGAGCATTAGAGATACTGTCCTGTAGTGTGATGACACTATAGATGTACTGTAGGGTTTAGTGGAGCATTAGAGATACTGTCCTGTAGTGTGATGACATTATAGATGTACTGTAGGGTTTAGTGGAGCATTAGAGATACTGTCCTGTAGTGTGATGACACTATAGATGTACTGTAGGGTTTAGTGGAGCATTAGAGATACTGTCCTGTAGTGTGATGACACTATAGATGTACTGTAGGGTTTAGTGGAGCATTAGAGATACTGTCCTGTAGTGTGATGTCATTATAGATGTACTGTAGGCTTTAGTGGAGCATTAGAGATACTGTACTGTAGTGTAATGACATTTATAGATGTACTATAGGGTTTAGTGGAGCAGTAGAGAGATATTGTTGCTTTCTACAGTTAGCAGTTAGTCAGTAGCTCATCCACTGACTGACTGGATTGAATTTGGTCAAACTGTCCTCGAGACACGCTACAGACAGACAGATTGACGTCATACAGACAGAGCTGTGGGTCGATGGGGTTTTTCCTTTTGATTAACAAATAGCAACCACAGGGTTCCTTTCACACCTTCACTACAAAGCCGTCTTGTCTGATGAACATCAGTGTGTTTTTCAGTTTCTATGACTACCGTGTGGTTATTACTAAAAAGTTGTAGTCTGATGTTAGGTGGTATTTGATGTGTGGGGTCAAGGTGTGCTTCATGCTTCTGACCTTTAACCCTTCATTATAAAGCCAGCTATCTGATAAACATACAGCCTGATGTTAGGTGGTATTTGATGTGTGGGTCAAGATGTGCTCCATGCTTCTGACCTTTAACCCTTCATTATTAAGCCAGCTATCTGATAAACATACAGCCTGATGTTAGGTGGTATTTGATGTGTGGGGTCAAGGTGTGCTCCATGCTTCTGACCTTTAACCCTTCATTATAAAGCCAGCTATCTGATAAACATACAGTCTGATGTTATGTGGTATTTGATGTGTGGGTCAAGATGTGCTCCATGCTTCTGACCTTTAACCCTTCATTATAAAGCCAGCTATCTGATAAACATACAGTCTGATGTTATGTGGTATATGATGTGTGGGTCAAGGTGTGCTCCATGCTTCTGACCTTTAACCCTTCATTATAAAGCCAGCTATCTGATAAACATGCAGCCTGATATTAGGTGGTATATGATGTGTGGGGTCAAGGTGTGCTTCATGCTTCTGACCTTTAACCCTTCATTGTAAAGCCTAAGTGCTACGATTTGAACTCCAGTTTGACATCCGTTGATCTGGTGTGTTGAAGTCTTCGCTAAGGTCAAAGTGTGCTTCATTAAGTTAGACCTTTGACCTTTTTTGATTGTTCCTTGTTCTCAGGATCACCTTTTACTTCCCGCTACCAGCCACAACAAAGGAAGTAGGCCCAAGATGTCCGTGGTGTTGCCAGCCATGAACATTAATGGTGAGTCAACTCTACTACAGATCTGTCACCATACACTGTACATTTAATGGCTTCGCTCTCTTCTCTTCTTCCTGTCCTCTGGGTTTCTTCACAAATTGATTGATGTATACAACTGGCCTTCTTTAGACTAGTTGAGTATCTGGAACATCAGCATTACAGACTCAAAATGGCCAGAAACAAAGACCTTTTTCTTCTGAAACTCGTCGGTCTATTCTTGTTCTGAGAAGTGAAGGCTATTCCATGTGAGAAATTGCCAAGAAACTGAAGATCTCGTACAACGCTGTGTACTATTCCCTTCACAGAACAGTGCAAACTGGCTCTAACCAGAATAGAAAGAGGAGTGGGAGACCCCGGTTTACAACTGAGCAAGATGACAAGTACATTAGAGTGTCTAGTTTGATAAACAGACACCTCACAAGTCCTCAACTGGCAGCTTCATTAAATAGTACCCGCAAAACACCAGTCTCAACGTCAACAGTGAAGAGTCGACTCCGGGATGCTGGCCTTCTAGGCAGAGTTCCTCTGTCCAGTCTCAATGTCAACAGTGAAGAGTCGACTCCGGGATGCTGGCCGTCTAGGCAGAGTTCCTCTGTCCAGTCTCAACGTCAACAGTGAAGAGTCGACTCCGGGATGCTGGCCTTCTAGGCAGAGTTCCTCTGTCCAGTCTCAACGTCAACAGTGAAGAGTCGACTCCGGGATGCTGGCCTTCTAGGCAGAGTTCCTCTGTCCAGTCTCAACGTCAACAGTGAAGAGTCGACTCCGGGATGCTGGCCTTCTAGGCAGAGTTCCTCTGTCCAGTCTCAACGTCAACAGTGAAGAGGCGACTCCGGGATGCTGGCCTTCTAGGCAGAGTTCCTCTGTCCAGTCTCAATGTCAACAGTGAAGAGTCGACTCCGGGATGCTGGCCTTCTAGGCAGAGTTCCTCTGTCCAGTCTCAACGTCAACAGTGAAGAGGCGACTCCGGGATGCTGGCCTTCTAGGCAGAGTTGCAAAGAAAAAGCCATAAAAAATAAAAGATTAAGATGGGCAAAAAAACACAGACACTGGACAGAGGAACTCTACCTAGAAGGGAAGGGACCAGTATGAAAAAGCACAAGAATTGATGCACTCAGTATTTTAAGTCGCTTTGGATAAAAGTGTAAAACCGGCTTTAATGCTCTCAGATGAAAGCTGCCATGTTAGAGAGTTGGCACTAGTGCTGTAAGACCTCAATCAGGCTGTTGATTGGCTAGTTGAACAGTATGGTGCTGTAAGACCTCAATCAGGCTGTTGATTGGCTAGTTGAACAGTATGGTGCTGTAAGACCTCAATCAGGCTGTTGATTGGCTAGTTGAACAGTATGGTACTGTAAGACCTCAATCAGGCTGTTGATTGGCTAGTTGAACAGTATGGTACTGTAAGACCTCAATCAGGCTGTTGATTGGCTAGTTGAACAGTATGGTGCTGTAAGACCTCAATCAGGCTGTTGATTGGCTAGTTGAACAGTATGGTGCTGTAAGACCTCAATCAGGCTGTTGATTGGCTAGTTGAACAGTATGGCGCTGTAAGACCTCAATCAGGCTGTTGATTGGCTAACTTAAATGTATTGGTCACATACACAGGTTTAGCAGATATTATTGTGAGTGTAGCGAAATGCTTGTGCTTCTAAACTCAGCAAAAAAAGAAACGTCCCTTTTTCAGGACCCTGTCTTTCAAAGATGATTTGTAAAAATCCAAATAACTTCACAGATCTTCATTGTAAAGGGTTTAAACACGGTTTCCCATGCTTGTTCAACGAACCATAAACAATTAATGAACACGCACCTGGGGAACGGTCGTTAAGACACTAACAGCTTACAGACGATAGGCAATTAAGGTCACAGTTATGAAAACTTAGGACACTAAAGAGGCCTTTCTACTAACTCTGAAAAACACCAAAAGAAAGATGCCCAGGGTCCCTGCTCATCTGCGTGAACGTGCCTTAGGTGTATACTCCAAGGAGGCATGAGGACTGCAGACATCACACCTGCGGGAAAGATACAGGATGGCAACATCTGCCTGGGTTACACCAGGAATGCACAATCCCTCCATCAGTGCTCAGACTGTCCACAATAGGCTGAGAGAGGCTGGACTGAGGGCTTGTAGGCCTGTTGTAAGGCAGGTCCTCACCAGACATTACCGGCAACAACGTCGCTTATGGGCACAAACCCATCATCGCTGGACCAGACAGGACTTGCTGAGTTTAGTTCCGACAGTGCAGTAATATCTAACAAGCAATCTAACAATTCCACAACAACTACCTAATACACACAAATCTAAGGAAAGTAATCTCTAATTCAACAGTATTGTACTGCTAGACCTCAATCAGGCCGTTGATTGGCTAATTTAACAGGAAGTACGAAGTGTGAGTAGATGCACATGAGCCAATCACGATCAGACCACATGGCTATATTTTCACATAGATCTGTATGTGTTAGCCATTAGGAAGTGTGTTTTGAGCTATCGGCTCATTTGAAAAGCAGTCAACCAAGTCGTAGTTCACTATGCTAGGGTGTAAGTATGTCTCAGAAACCCGTCATTTATTACACAAAAACCACACTGTTGCTTTGGGCACCACAGGATCGGATCAGGTTCTCTTATCTCATCCACAAGCAAACCTGTTCACCTCAAGACCTGCGTGATCGGTTGATATTTCTGTCTGAACTAGTTGTTTATTATATTTGTCATTCTCGTGTGGCCCGAAGTATTTTCTGTGCTGTCCTAACTGAACATCTGTTTGTGTTTTGGCCTTGATTTCCATGACAACATCGTGGTCTTGTTTTCTCTATGGTCCTTCTCTTGGCTGGCTGGACCACTGATACTGATTTAATGGGAGAACAAAGGCCATAGAGATGACCCGACTCCATGTTTGGCATCCATGCTAGGCTACGTACTGTACCTTATCTCTGCAGTACTGTCTGGAGTGGGTTAGCATCATCTCCACACAATGAACAAGAACATTAAACTGACTTGGAAGGGTTTTGTCGTGTTGCAAGATACTGAAGCCAAAAGATGAGTGTGAATAATTAAATGAATGATTCTGTTGTTCTTGGCTTTTCAACTGGCCCTGTTATTACAGAATGATTCTTGCTCTCTCTTCTTCACATTTTTATGTCTTTTTTTTTTGTTGGCAAAATTGTGTTTATTGTCTTTCTCGATCTCTTTCTTTCCCTCTCTATTTATCCCTTCCTCCCTTCATTCTGGCTCTGTATGTAGCATCTGAATTGATTAGCGGTGAGCTAGCCCAAGGAGGGAGTGAGTCAGTCAGTGGAACATGATATTGTTACTCAGCAGGGAGGGAAGAGCACGGCATTATATTGGTAAAGACTCTCTCTCTCTCTCTCTCTGGGGCGTTGTTGTAGATGAATGAAGGTAAACATTGTTCTTGGTCCGTTTCGTCAGGGATGGAATGCTTAAGGCCACATTGGTCACTTGGTTTACTGAAGTCACGTAAATAGTGAAATCCGATAGCCGTTTTCCCACTAAATGTCCTGAATCCCCAACAATGATTGTAGTGGTATTCAAGGGTATTATACTGACTCTGTAAGATGTTAGTTTATTATACCGCACAAAAAAAGATGTCCATTTGAATTCCAGGAAGTGTGGTAAATGCATGCATACCCACCTGCCAAAGCAAAACTGTTTGAATGTACAGTGGGGCAAAAAAGTATTTAGTCAGCCACCAATTGTGCAAGTTCTCCCACTTAAAAAGATGAGGGAGGCCTGTAATTTTCATCATAGGTACACTTCAACTATGACAGACGAAATGAGGGAAAAAAATCCAGAAAATCACATTGTAGGATTTTTTATGAATTTATTTGCAAATTATGGTGGAAAATAAGTATTTGGTCACCTACAAACAAGCAAGATTTCTGGCTCTTCAAGAGGCTCCTCTGTCCTCCACTCGTTACCTGTATTAATGGCACCTGTTTGAACCTCCATAATTTGCTATTAAATTCATTAAAAATCCTACAATCTGGACATGTTTCTACAACTCGATTGTTGTCCACCTGTGGTAAATCCAATTGATTGAACATGATTTAGAAAGGCACACACCTGTCTGTAGAAGGTACCACAGTTGCCAGTGCATGTCAGAGCAAAAATCCAGCCATGAGGTCGAAGGAATTGTCAGTAGAGCTCCGAGACAGGATTGTGTCGAGATCCCCAAGAACACAGTACTTAGTACATTGTTGAAGCACCTTTGGCAGCAATTATAGCCTTGAGTCTTCTACAAGCTTGACACACCTGCATTCTTCTCTGCAGATCCTCTCAAGCTCTGTCAGGTTGGATGGGGAGCGAGAGATCCTTGATGAAAACCTGCTGCAGAGCACTCAGGACCTCAGACTGGGGTTGAAGGTTCACCTTCTAACAGGACATTGACCCTGCACAGCTATTTTCAGGTCTCCAGAGATGTTCGATAGGGTTCAGGTTGGGCTCTGCATTGTCTTGGCTGTGTGCTTAAGGTCAATGTCCTGTTGGAAAGTGAACCTTTGCCCCCGTCTGAGGTCCTGAGCACTCTGGAGCAGGTTTCCATCAAGGATCTCTCGCTGCTTTGCTCCGTTAATCTTTCCCTCGATCCTGACTAGTCTTCCAGTCCCTGTCGCTGAAAAACATCCCTACAGCATGATACTGCTACCACCAGGCTTCACCTTACGGATGGTGCCATGTTTCCTCCAGGCG
>NC_048569.1:93571826-93814326 GCF_013265735.2 Oncorhynchus mykiss | reverse complement strand
CACCTGCATTGCTTGCTGTTTGGGGTTTTAGGCTGGGTTTCTGTACAGCACTTTGAGATATCAGCTGATGTACGAAGGGCTATATAAATACATTTGATTTGATTTGATTGAGGGATTGTGCATTCCTGGTGTAACTCGGGCAGTTGTTGTTGTTGCCATCCTGTACCTGTCCCGCAGGTGTGATGTTGGGATGTACCAATCCTGTGCAGGTGTTGTTACACGTGGTCTGCCACTGCGAGGACGATCAGCTGTCCATCCTGTCTCCCTGTAGTCTTAGGCGTCTCACAATACGGACATTGCAATGTATTGCCCTGGCCACATCTGCAGTCCTCATGCCTCCTTGCAGCATGCCTAAGGCACGTTCACGCAGATGAGCAGGGACCCTGGGCATCTTTCTTTTGGTGTTTTTCAGAGTCAGTAGAAAGGCCTCTTTAGTGTCCTAAGTTTTCATAACTGTGACCTTATTTGCCTACCGTCTGTAAGCTGTTAGTGTCTTAACGACCGTTCCCCAGGTGCGTGTTCATTAATTGTTTATGGTTCGTTGAACAAGCATGGGAAACCGTGTTTAAACCCTTTACAATGAAGATCTGTGAAGTTATTTGGATTTTTACAAATTATCTTTGAAAGACAGGGTCCTGAAAAAGGGAAGTTTCTTTTTTTGCTGAGTTTAGAAGCACAAGCATTTCTCTACACTCACAATAATATCTGCTAAACCTGTGTATGTGACCAATAAAAATGTATTGCTGCTTTAATATTGAAGGAGAACTGGCTGGATTGGTAGCTAGGTTGGCTGGATTGGTAGCTAGGTTGGCTGGATTGGTAGCTAGGTTGGCTGGATTGGTAGCTCGGTTGGCTGGATTGGTAGCTAGGTTGGCTGGATTGGCAGCTCGGTTGGCTGGATTGGTGGCTCGGTTGGCTAGATTGGTAGCTAGGTTGGCTGGATTGGTAGCTAGGTTGGCTGGATTGGCGGCTCGGTTGGCTGGATTGGTGGCTCGGTTGGCTGGATTGGTAGCTAGGTTGGCTGGATTGGTGGCTCGGTTGGCTAGATTGGTGGCTCGGTTGGCTAGATTGGTAGCTAGGTTGGCTAGATTGGTAGCTAGGTTGGCTAGATTGGTAGCTAGGTTGGCTAGATTGGTAGCTAGGTTGGCTGGATTGGTGGCTCGGTTGGCTGGATTGGTAGCTAGGTTGGCTGGATTGGTGGCTCGGTTGGCTGGATTGGTAGCTAGGTTGGCTGGATTGGTAGCTCGGTTGGCTAGATTGGTAGCTCGGTTGGCTAGATTGGTAGCTAGGTTGGCTGGATTGGTAGCTCGGTTGGCTAGATTGGTAGCTCGGTTGGCTAGATTGGTAGCTAGGTTGGCTGGATTGGTAGCTCGGTTGGCTGGATTGGTAGCTCGGTTGGCTAGATTGGTAGCTAGGTTGGCTAGATTGGTAGCTAGGTTGGCTAGATTGGTAGCTCGGTTGGCTAGATTGGTAGCTAGGTTGGCTGGATTGGTAGCTCGGTTGGCTAGATTGGTAGCTAGGTTGGCTGGATTGGTAGCTAGGTTGGCTGGATTGGTAGCTAGGTTGGCTGGATTGGTAGCTCGGTTGGCTAGATTGGTAGCTAGGTTGGCTAGATTGGTAGCTAGGTTGGCTAGATTGGTTGCTAGGTTGGCTAGATTGGTAGCTAGGTTGGCTAGATTGGTAGCTAGGTTGGCTAGATTGGTAGCTAGGTTGGCTAGATTGGTAGCTAGGTTGGCTAGATTGGTAGCTAGGTTGGCTAGATTGGTAGCTAGGTTGGCTAGATTGGTAGCTAGGTTGGCTAGATTGGTAGCTAGGTTGGCTAGATTGGTAGCTCGGTTGGCTGGATTGGTAGCTCGGTTGGCTGGATTGGTAGCTCGGTTGGCTGGATTGGTAGCTAAATTGGCTGGATTGGTAGCTAGGTTGGCTGGATTGGTAGCTAGGTTGGCTGGATTGGTAGCTCGGTTCGGCTAGATTGGTAGCTAGGTTGGCTGGATTGGTAGCTAGGTTGGCTGGATTGGTAGCTCGGTTCGGCTAGATTGGTAGCTAGGTTGGCTGGATTGGTAGCTAGGTTGGCTGGATTGGTGGCTCGGTTGGCTGGATTGGTGGCTCGGTTGGCTGGATTGGTGGCTCGGTTGGCTGGATTGGTGGCTCGGTTGGCTGGATTGGTGGCTCGGTTGGCTGGATTGGTGGCTCGGTTGGCTGGATTGGTGGCTCGGTTGGCTGGATTGGTGGCTCGGTTGGCTGGATTGGTGGCTCGGTTGGCTGGATTGGTAGCTCGGTTGGCTGGATTGGTAGCACGGTTGGCTGGATTGGTAGCACGGTTGGCTGGATTGGTAGCACGGTTGTTAGAAGCATTTTAAATGGCCCACTGACTGACTGTCTTATTAGAACATAATTTGTTTTTGTTGACTGAAATTGCCTCAAAAAACCCAATTCCAAACTGTGCCCAGTGCCCACTCTTATCTCCATAATCTTTATCAAGCTGGCTGACCACTGAATCACAAATGCCCTCTTGAGTTTCCACTAATGTTGTTTTGTCAGACCCAGAGGCTTAATCAAAACAAAAGGGAGTGACGCACACACGCACACACACACACACACACACACACACACACACACACACACACACACACACACACACACACTGGCACACAGCAGACTATCCTGCCAGACTGCCACTGACAGTCCGTGTGGGAAGGAAGGAGCTTTCTGGAAGGCGTCCAGGTGGCACTAGTAAAAGGGGAAAGGAGAGACCTGACACACA
Organism: Oncorhynchus mykiss; assembly: GCF_013265735.2. Taxonomy (NCBI): domain Eukaryota; kingdom Metazoa; phylum Chordata; class Actinopteri; order Salmoniformes; family Salmonidae; genus Oncorhynchus; species Oncorhynchus mykiss. Next base: position 93,811,562 of record NC_048569.1, on the reverse strand, counting down.
CACACACACACACAGACCTGGCAGACACAAACAAAGACCTGGGGGGCTTTTGGTAGGTACCTCAAAGTCATGCTGTTTGAAGTGGGGCCCCTCCGTGTGTATATGCGTGCGTGTGCTTGTGTGTCCTGGCTGTCTGTGTTTTGGCCACTCAGTCAGCGGGCTAAGGAGAGTTGGGACGTTTGGTAATTTGTTAGAAATGTTTGCCAACAGTGTGCAGAAACCCAGTTTTAGGAATAGCTTATATATCATGATGTTTCTCTAGCCCACACATGCTGTAATGCCATCGGTGTGCAGAAACCCAGTTTTAGGAATAGCTTATATTTCATGATGTTTCTCTAGCCCACACATGTTGTAATGCCAACAGTGTTGGGTTTCTCACGGCCTAGCCTCTCATACCTCTCCTCTCTACCTCTCATACCTCTCCTCTCTACCTCTCATACCCCCAAATGTAGCTGGCTGTCCAGAACCCTCTCTCTAAGGTGACTTTCTGCATTGCCTGTAAACTACTGTAACCCCCCCCCATGCAGCTGGAGATAGAGACATCATATAGGGACCCCGCCCCTCCCCATGCAGCTGGAGATAGAGACATCATATAGGGACCCCCCCCCCCCTCCCCATGCAGCTGGAGATAGAGACATCATAGGGAGCCCCCCCCCCCATGCAGCTGGAGATAGAAACATCATATAGGGATTCCCCCCCCCCCTCTCTCTCTCACCACAGACCCACCACCACCAGTCCTATAGACAGACAAAGCCATAGTAAGAGACATGAAGTGTCAGTGGTTTGGTAATGTAAACCTGCTTGCAGGGATCCGTTCAGACATACTCTCCATGCTCCATCTTCCCCTCTCTCCTCTTCCTCTCTTCCTCTCTCCTCCTCTTCCTCTCTACCTCTCTTCCTCCCTCTTCCTCTCTACCTCTCTTCCCCTCTTCCTCTTCCTCTCTCCTCCTCTTCCTCTCTCCTCCTCTTCCTCTCTACCTCTCTCCCTCTCTTCCTCTCTCTCCCTCTTCGTCTTTGTATCTCCATCTTCCTCTCTACCTCCCTCCCCCTCTCTTCCCCTCTTCCTCTCTCTTCCTCTCTCCCCCTCTCTCTCTTTCTCTCTCTCTCTCCCCCTCTCTCTCTCCCTCTTTCTCTCTCTCTATCCCTCTCTCTCTCTCTTCCTCTCCTTCTCACACACCAGGGAACTTCTTTATGTTCTCTCTGTCTGGTTTGCATGTCTGTCTTTGTTTAGAGCTGTTGTGTTTCTCTCTACAGGAGAGAGTGCCAGTGGGTGACTCACCTCTCTCCTCTGTTTACCTCTCCTTCATCCCTCTCTCTGGCTCTTAACCCCTAACTAACCGCCCACTCCACTCTACTACTATTGATAGAGGTATCTACTCCCTCTCTCTCTGTCATAGGGAGGGGGGGGGAGGGAAGGTATAGCCAGGCCCAGCTGGGTTTCAACTGAGGAAGCTTACTTGTTTGTTTTTTTCTAATGCACTGATTCTCCCTGTCTCGTTAACAGATCGTGTGATCAAGGACCAGGAGTTTGAGGTGATGATGCAGATTGACTGTGAGGTCACAGACACCCGGATCCTCCACATCAAGTCCTCCAGTATCCCACCATTCCTGCGTGTCAACCGCACCGACACCCTGTACCCGCCTTCACCTGCGGACAGCAAGGCCACGTCTCCTGTCCAGGTGCTCATGGGTTCCGCGTAACCTCTATCAACCAATCGAATTGACGCACAAACCCGTAACTCCCACCAACCAATTGAACAGTGAAATTGAAAAGATGGAACAACAACAAACGTCTGTTCTCCTCCACCAGTTTAACAGATGGAACAACAACAGGTCTGTTCTCCTCCACCAGTTTAACAGATGGAACAACAACAGGTCTGTTCTCCTCCACCAGTTTAACAGATGGAACAACAACAAACGTCTGTTCTCCTCCACCAGTTTAACAGATGGAACAACAACAGGTCTGTTCTCCTCCACCAGTTTAACAGATGGAACAACAACAAACGTCTGTTCTCCTCCACCAGTTTAACAGATGGAACAACAACAAACGTCTGTTCTCCTCCACCAGTTTAACAGATGGAACAACAACAAACGTCTGTTCTCCTCCACCAGTTTAACAGATGGAACAACAACAAACGTCTGTTCTCCTCCACCAGTTTAACAGATGGAACAACAACAAACGTCTGTTCTCCTCCACCAGTTTAACAGATGGAACAACAACAAACGTCTGTTCTCCTCCACCAGTTTAACAGATGGAACAACAACAGGTCTGTTCTCCTCCACCAGTTTAACAGATGGAACAACAACAAACGTCTGTTCTCCTCCACCAGTTTAACAGATGGAACAACAACAGGTCTGTTCTCCTCCACCAGTTTAACAGATGGAACAACAACAAACGTCTGTTCTCCTCCACCAGTTTAACAGATGGAACAACAACAGGTCTGTTCTCCTCCACCAGTTTAACAGATGGAACAACAACAACAGGTCTGTTCTCCTCCACCAGTTTAACAGATGGAACAACAACAAACGTCTGTTCTCCTCCACCAGTTTAACAGATGGAACAACAACAAACGTCTGTTCTCCTCCACCAGTTTAACAGATGGAACAACAACAGGTCTGTTGTCCTCCACCAGTTTAACAGATGGAACAACAACAAACGTCTGTTCTCCTCCACCAGTTTAACAGATGGAACAACAACAGGTCTGTTCTCCTCCACCAGTTTAACAGATGGAACAACAACAAACGTCTGTTCTCCTCCACCAGTTTAACAGATGGAACAACAACAAACGTCTGTTCTCCTCCACCAGTTTAACAGATGGAACAACAACAAACGTCTGTTCTCCTCCACCAGTTTAACGGATGGAACAACAACAGGTCTGTTCTCCTCCACCAGTTTAACAGATGGAACAACAACAAACGTCTGTTCTCCTCCACCAGTTTAACAGATGGAACAACAACAAACGTCTGTTCTCCTCCACCAGTTTAACAGATGGAACAACAACAGGTCTGTTCTCCTCCACCAGTTTAACAGATGGAACAACAACAGGTCTGTTCTCCTCCACCAGTTTAACAGATGGAACAACAACAAACGTCTGTTCTCCTCCACCAGTTTAACAGATGGAACAACAACAAACGTCTGTTCTCCTCCACCAGTTTAACAGATGGAACAACAACAGGTCTGTTCTCCTCCACCAGTTTAACAGATGGAACAACAACAGGTCTGTTCTCCTCCACCAGTTTAACAGATGGAACAACAACAAACGTCTGTTCTCCTCCACCAGTTTAACAGATGGAACAACAACAAACGTCTGTTCTCCTCCACCAGTTTAACAGATGGAACAACAACAAACGTCTGTTCTCCTCCACCAGTTTAACAGATGGAACAACAACAGGTCTGTTCTCCTCCACCAGTTTAACAGATGGAACAACAAACGTCTGTTCTCCTCCACCAGTTTAACAGATGGAACAACAACAAACGTCTGTTCTCCTCCACCAGTTTAACAGATGGAACAACAACAAACGTCTGTTCTCCTCCACCAGTTTAAAAGATGGAACAACAACAAACGTCTGTTCTCCTCCACCAGTTTAAAAGATGGAACAACAACAAACGTCTGTTCTCCTCCACCAGTTTAACAGATGGAACAACAACAGGTCTGTTCTCCTCCACCAGTTTAACAGATGGAACAACAACAAACGTCTGTTCTCCTCCACCAGTTTAACAGATGGAACAACAACAAACGTCTGTTCTCCTCCACCAGTTTAACAGATGGAACAACAAACGTCTGTTCTCCTCCACCAGTTTAACAGATGGAACAACAACAGGTCTGTTCTCCTCCACCAGTTTAACAGATGGAACAACAGGTCTGTTCTCCTCCACCAGTTTAACAGATGGAACAACAGGTCTGTTCTCCTCCACCAGTTTAACAGATGGAACAACAACAGGTCTGTTGTCCTCCACCAGTTTAACAGATGGAACAACAACAAACGTCTGTTCTCCTCCACCAGTTTAACAGATGGAACAACAACAGGTCTGTTCTCCTCCACCAGTTTAACAGATGGAACAACAACAAACGTCTGTTCTCCTCCACCAGTTTAACAGATGGAACAACAACAAACGTCTGTTCTCCTCCACCAGTTTAACAGATGGAACAACAACAGGTCTGTTCTCCTCCACCAGTTTAACAGATGGAACAACAACAAACGTCTGTTCTCCTCCACCAGTTTAACAGATGGAACAACAACAGGTCTGTTCTCCTCCACCAGTTTAACAGATGGAACAACAACAAACGTCTGTTCTCCTCCACCAGTTTAACAGATGGAACAACAACAGGTCTGTTCTCCTCCACCAGTTTAACAGATGGAACAACAAACGTCTGTTCTCCTCCACCAGTTTAACAGATGGAACAACAACAGGTCTCATGTTTCTATTTACCTTGTGTTCTTTTTTTTATTTTCTACAGATCTGAGATCATTTTTAAATGATTATATACAAATGTATTTGACTGAACTCTGGTATCAGGTTTTCTCCCTTATCCTTGATTGGGATTATGCAATACCAAGCTAGCTCAAATGGTCAGTGTGAGTTAGCCATTCTGTTTTCAGCTCTGATATCCGCCATGGTTGTTGAAGGTCAAAGACCAGAGCCAGGCTCTGTGTGTGTCTGGACTGACCAGGACCAGGCTCTGTGTGTGTCTGGACTGACCAGGACCAGGCTCTGTTTGTGTCTGGACTGACCAGGACCAGGCTCTGTGTGTGTCTGGACTGACCAGGACCAGGCTCTGTGTGTGTCTGGACTGATTGACTGTGGCCCTACGCCCCTCTTACCAGGGTAATTGCTGAGCAACAGCAGGGGGCCGAGCATTGAACCCTGAGTCACCCCAACATAACACAAATACTTTCACCCCATGGCTGCCATGTTGTTCTCTCCCTCCCTTTCTCTTCGTCAGTCTCCATCCCTCACATCTCTTTTGTTTTCTTGAGGCTTTATATAGAAGTATTTCATGCTGATTCAAGCTTTCATCACCCTCGCCTGTGATACCATTGAAATGATCACAGCAATAGTGGCATTACACTCAGGAAGTAATTTCAACGTGTTAAAGCTAAAGCAGTCCAACCACTAAAAGTATGGGTCACTGTTGTTTCTCTGTTTTTAGGTTTTGTTTTCAAATATAGTGTAGCTACGATGAAGAATTCCTATTGGATGTTGTTTTTGTTTTCCCTTCTGTTTGCACTGTGCTAATATACGTTTGGGGAGTGTTATACTCTACAGATAATGCTATTTGTTGAAGTGCTATCCTCTGTTTTGAATAGAGACCACATCTGTACTGAAATGTTGTCATACCTATGAAAGTATATCATTCACATACTGTATATTTCATTGATCTGAAAAGTTATTGTTTCCCAAATATGTTCCATTTGGGGATAAATCATATGGTATCGTGTGACTATGTTATTGTAGAGGTTTCCTTTGGAGAGAGTGGATTGTAGTGTGGGTAGGGGAGAGAAGGGGTTGTAGTATGGGTAGGGGAGAGAGTGGGTAGAAATGTGGGTAGTGGAGAGAGTGGATTGTAGTGTGGGTAGGGGAGAGAAGGGATTGTAGTATGGGTAGGGGAGAGAGTGGGTAGAAGTGTGGGGAGTGGGTAGAAGTGTGGATAGTGGAGAGAGTGGGTAGAAGTGTGGGGAGTGGGTAGAAGTGTGGATAGTATGGTGTTGGCTATTTGAAGGTCATTGTTTTTTATATAAGCCCCAGGACTTTCAATTTCCATGGACACATAGGAAACATACTTACACATTGATGAATGGACGGTTAGCAGCTGAAATATCAGATACGAGATGAGACATTATCTCTATGAAATATCAATGTGTCACAGTCTTAAACGCTCGTCTTTTGAAAAATCCAACCGCTTTTTTTTTTTAAAGTCATTTAGATTCAACAGGTTGGCAAGGAGCAGCAACGTTTGGCAGACCTAATCCTAGTGAGTAAAGAGTTCATGTTGACCCATGTCGGTTGTCATAGTGACCCGAGATGTTAACCCTAACCCGTCTGTCCACTTGGCCTGATTGCACTTTTATTGAAGTGCACTTTAACAAACAGAAATATTTTCTGATGACGGAGGATCCCTGTGCTCAGAATATGGATGCACGTATGACTAGGTCGTTTGGATAAAAGCGTATGTGTATTATAATATTTAGCTTACTGAAAAGAGCGTTTAAAAAAATAAAAAAAGAGTTAGTTGCCACGGGAACGCTTTTTGAAATGAGGGGGCATAATACTTTTTGTTTTAAACATTAAATAGTTTTGCACCGTTGCTAGGCAACCTGCTTGTCTCAAACGTCTAGATCTTGATTCACTCACTCGATTCACTCACTTCCCAACTGCATTTGATAACGTTAAAGTAGTTTTTATTTGTAATACTATTGTGACTTGTTCAGTTTGGTGTATCCATGGTGTATCCATGGTGTATCCATGCTCGCTGTTCTCTGGCTGGGAGTCCTGATTATAATATCCCGTGTACGATTGTTGTTTCATTTCAGAAAGCAATAGGATGATTTTTCTCCCCCAAATATTGTAGTTTATAAGCGTTTAGTTTGAACGAGTGTTCTGATTAGCGCAACAGCATTTCAACCTTTTAAATGTGACCCTCTATCCACTCATGTCTGTGTGTGTATGACACCAGCAGTTATATTGTGCATTCATTTGCTTGAAAAACACGTTTTATTCAGAGTAATGTCATTTTGACTGTGTACCCATGATTATTCAGGGAGCTGAGAGGAAAATGATGACAGTTTCCACCTGATGAAGGTTTTTGTATAATATTGCTAAATGCAAATAAATAAAACACTGGATTAAACTTTGGATGTGTGTGTGTTGTCATGGTGAGGATCACAATGGGTCGGATCAGCTTGGCAATCGCTGACAATAACCATACCTTCTCTCACCCGCAGAGGGGATGAGGGAACTGGTGTGGGGGTTTTGACATCTACACACCCGGTTGTAAATTAAGCAGGAGAGGACTCTCTCTCTCTCTACCCTCCAGTATTGGCTAAAGGAATGTATTTTGTCTCCAGAGACTTTTGCCCGCCCAAAACTCTTAACGTTCAAAAAGTGAATACCGGAACAATATTTCTAACATCACGTGGGGAATGGTCAGTGGGGAACAATGGAAAACAAAGGTAACATTGGTTTTCATTTTGTGATGTCATTAAAACTTGTATAACGTAAATATTGTAACTTGAAAAGTATATCCTCTTTATCTGTCAAGTTTTCATCCAATATGTTGTGCATATAATATGAAACATGATTAAAGTATTTTTGTTAAGATAGGGATGTGATTTTAGTTTTCTAATAAGATAATTGTTTTTGATAATACTTTGCACAGTAACTAGCCACGCCGCGAGTGAGGTCAGAGAGCTTGTCAGCATGACGGAACACCCTTTTGACCAAGAGTGCATAAAAGCTTAGAAGAGAAGAGAAATCAACCTGTAGACCAGGAAACATGAGGCGTTACCTAAATGTTTGTAATGGTTGAAACTTTTAACCTCAACACGAGGTGAATAAATAAACACACCTTCCCCTGAATAATCAACACAGGGAGTATGATTGTGACAAATTCTCCTCTCAAACAATCACTTGTACAGCTGATTAGCTGTCCTGAGTCAAATATCTCAAACTCTTAACCATCCGATCCTACTACGAGTCTCAAATCACCGTACGCTACTCTCATCACCCCACTGGAACCATCTGGCTGGCTTATCTTCAAATAAGCAACTTCAGGAGCGAATGGAAGAGTGAACTCTGTAGTTCTGTTCAGGACAACATGACGGACAAGGGCACCCACCCGTAAATACTTTTCATGATTTCTTATTCCAAACGTGGGGCGGTTCGTGCGCAAACTATATGATTGTGAGAATAGTTATCGAATGTGTCTACGATAAGTCTCTCTTTCTCTCGCTCTCTCTGGGAAAACATGCGATAATGTGTCAGTCCGCTAGGGACCTTTGTTCCATGTAGTAAGTGTGTGTATTCGGTCTTATTATTTGGTTAGTTAGTAAATAAATAATTAAACCAATTGGTGTAGTACTGAATAATGAGCAAGGCTGGGGTTTTTTGCAGATCCAATAAGGTTACGACTGTTCAGAATGATGATATTAATCATTACCTCTTATCATAAGATGACTGTTCAGAATGATGATATAAGAGTTCATGATTAATCTGATGACTGTTTATTGATGAAATAGATATGCACCTTTATAGAGTTTAATTCAGGAGATGGCAACTCTTTAAACAACCACTTCCGTGGTACCCCAAATCTTAATGAGTTAATTGTTACACGATTCATTTAATTAATTCATTAATAATAATTAATAATTAAACATAGTGGATGAAATGACAGTCATCAGATGAATGAAAGTAAAGTCACGACATCTGTTTACTTTTCAAGTCACTCCAAAAATGTAATTTCTGAGAAATAAAGGTTTAAAATGGGTTATCTTCAGATTGACCTCTTGTGTGTTACAGTAGCTCCATGGATTTAAATCCGAGACCAGGGAGATTAGCCAAATGCTCCTTCCTTCTGCACTTTGTAGACTTGTGGGTCTCTGAGTCTTGTCTGGTGTGTTTCTGTTTTTAGCTGGTCGTTTTCCATCCTGACAGTTCAGATTAGATTGCTGCTTTACATGAGCTAATTATGGCCACTTGGACTTCAACCATAAATTAAAGCCTACAGTGGAGACATTTTTTTTTTTGTGTCGTTTCACTTCTTTATTGCAGTCTCTACAAACAGTACAATCTGATAGTCTTGTGGAATGCACGTATTCTTTTCCTAAGGGAAACTGCTATGTAAAGTATATGTACAGAGATTCAAAGGTACTGTAGATATACATAGAGTGAACAAAACATTAAGAACACCTGCTCTTTCCTTGACATTGACTGACCAGGTGAATCCAGGTGACTGACCAGGTGACTGACCAGGTGAATCCAGGTGACTGACCAGGTGACTGACCAGGTGAATCCAGGTGAAAGATGATATCCTTTTGATGTTGCCTGTTAAATCCAATTCAATCAGTGTAGATGAAAGGTAGGATACAGGTTTTTTTTTTTAAAACAAAGTCAAGAGACAATTGAGACATGGATTGTGTATGTGTGTCTTTCAGAGGGTGAATGGGCAAGACAAAATATTTAAATGCCTTTAGATGGGGTATGGTAGTAGGTGCCAGGCACACCAGTTTGAATGTGTCAAGAACTGCAACGCTGCTGGATTTTTCACACTCAACAGTTTCCCGTGTATCAAGAATGGTCCACCACCCAAAAGGACATCCAGCCAACTTGACACAATTATGGGAAGCATTGGAGTCAACATGGGCCAGCATCCTTGTGGAATGCTTTCGACGCCTTGTAGAGTCCATGCCTGAGGAATTAAGGCTGTTCTGAGGGCTAAAGGGGGGTGCAACTCAAGATTAGGAAGGTGTTCTTAATGTTTTGTACACTCAGGGCCTTCAAAAAGTGTTCACACTCTTTGACTTTTTCTACATTTTGTTTTTTCAGATTTTTACAAATGTATTAAAAATGAAAAGCTTTAATGTCAATAAGTCAAGTGTTCCGGCCCTTTGTTATGGCAAGCCTATATAAGTTTAGGAGTAAACATTTGCTTAAACAAATCACATAAATTGCATGGACTCCCTCTGTGTACAATCATTTTTGAATGACTACCTCATTGACTACCTCATCTCAGCCCACACATACAATTTTATGTAAGGTCCCTCAGTCGAGCAGGGAATTTCAAACACCGATTCAACCACAAAGACCAGGGCGGTTTCCCAATGCCTCACAAAGAAGGACACCTGTTAGTAGATGGATAAAACAATTAAAAGCAGACATTGAATACCTCTTTGAGCATGGTGTAGTTATTAATTACACTTTGGATGGTGTATCAAAACACCCAGTAACTACGAAGATACAAGCGTCCTTCCTAACTGAGTTGCCGGAGAGGAAGAAAACCGCTCAGGGATTTCACCATGAGGCCAAAGGTGACTTTACAACAGTTATAGAGATTAATGGCTGTGGTAGAACTGAGGATGGAACAACATTGTACTTACTCAACAATACCAACCTAATTGACAGTGGAAAAAAGGAAGTCTGTACAGAATAAAAATATTCCAAAACATGTATCCTGTTTGCAACAAAGCAAACTACGGTCTACGGTGACGTAGACCACCAGTTCCGGAGGTCTACGTCACCGGGTTTCTAGGCTTCACTGAACGGGATTCATTATCATCAACCCCGGACTGTCTTGTCTGATTAGACACCCCTGGTTCCCATTTCCCCTGATTAGTATGTTATACATGTGCCCCCTGGTTCCCATTTCCCCTGATTAGTATCTTATACTTGTGCCCCCTGGTTCTCATTTCCCCTGATTAGTATGTTATATTTGTGCCCCCTGGTTCCCATTTCCCCTGATTAGTATGTTATATACAGTGCCTTGCGAAAGTATTCGGCCCCCTTGAACTTTGCGACCTTTTGCCACATTTCAGGCTTCAAACATAAAGATATAAAACTGTATTTTTTTGTGAAGAATCAACAACAAGTGGAACGACATTTATTGGATATTTCAAACTTTTTTAACAAATCAAAAACTGAAAAATTGGGCGTGCAAAATTATTCAGCCCCTTTACTTTCAGTGCAGCAAACTCTCTCCAGAAGTTCAGTGAGGATCTCTGAATGATCCAATGTTGACCTAAATGACTAATGATGATAAATACAATCCACCTGTGTGTAATCAAGCCTCCGTATAAATGCACCTGCACTGTGATAGTCTCAGAGGTCCGTTAAAAGCGCAGAGAGCATCATGAAGCTGAGGTGGGAGACTCTGTCCATAGGACAACAATCAGTCGTATATTGCACAAATCTGGCCTTTATGGAAGAGTGGCAAGAAGAAAGCCATTTCTTAAAGATATCCATAAAAAGTGTTGTTTAAAGTTTGCCACAAGCCACCTGGGAGACACACCAAACATGTGGAAGAAGGTGCTCTGGTCAGATGAAACTAAAATTGAACTTTTTGGCAACAATGCAAAACGTTATGTTTGGCGTAAAAGCAACACAGCTGAACACACCATCCCCACTGTCAAACATGGTGGTGACAGCATCATGGTTTGGGCCTGCTTTTCTTCAGCAGGGACAGGGAAGATGGTTAAAATTGATGGGAAGATGGATGGAGCCAAATACAGGACCATTCTGGAAGAAAACCTGATGGAGTCTGCAAAAGACCTGAGACTGGGACGGAGATTTGTCTTCCAACAAGACAATGATCCAAAACATAAAGCAAAATCTACAATGGAATGGTTCAAAAATAAACATATCCAGGTGTTAGAATGGCCAAGTCAAAGTCTTACAACTGTAATCGCAGCAAAAGGTGGCGCTACAAAGTATTAACCTTTCTGATCTCCCCATCCCGGATCCGGGATCGTGAATACAGACTCAAGCTCATTACCATAACGCAACGTTAACTATTCATGAAAATCGCAAATGAAATGAAATAAATATGCTAGCTCTCAAGCTTAGCCTTTTGTTAACAACACTGTCATCTCAGATTTTCAAAATATGCTTCTCAACCATTGCAAAACAAGCATTTGTGTAACAGTATTGATGGCTAACGTAGCATTTAGCATTAGCATTCAGCTGGCAACATTTACACAAAAAAACAGAAAAGCATTCAAATAAAATCATTTACCTTTGAAGAACTTCAGATGTTTTCAATGAGGAGACTCTCAGATAGCAAATGTTCAGTTTTTCCTGAAAGATTATTTGTTTAGGACAAATCGCTCCGTTTTCTGCCACGTTTAGCTATGAAAAAACCCCTGTATCCAGGATTGTGTAAATCTATCAGCAAGCTCATTAGCATAACACAACGTTAACTATTTATGAAAATCGCAAATGAAATGAAATAAATATGCCATCTCTCAAGCTTAGCCTTTTGTAAACAACACTGTCATCTCAGATTTTCAAAATATGCTTCTCAACCATAGGAAAACAATCATTTGTGTAAAAGTAGCTAGCTAGCGTTAGCATTTCGCGTTAGCATTTAGCGTTAGCATTAGCGTTAGCATCCAGCACGCAACATTAACAAAAACATAAAAGCCTTCAAATAAAATAATTTACCTTTGAAGAACTTCTGATGTTTTCAATGAGGATACTCTCAGTTAGATAGCAGATGCTCAGTTTTTCCAAAAAGATTCCTTGTGTATTAGAAATAGCTCCGTTTTATACATCACATTTGGCTACCAAAAAAAATCCGGAAATTCAGTCCTCAAAACGCGAACTTTTTTCCAAATTAACTCCATAATATCGACTGAAAACATGGCAAACGTTGTTTAGAATCAATCATCAAGGTGTTTTTCACATATCTCTTCATTGATACATCGTTCTTGGACACATGCTTTCTCCCCTGAATCAAATGGTAAAGTAGAAGCAGCTGGCAATTGCGCACCGAATTCGACGCAGGACACCAGGCGGACACTTGGAAAATGTAGTCTCTTATGGTCAATCTTCCAATGATATGCCTACAAATACGTCACAATGCTGCTAAGACCTTGGGCGAACGACAGAAAGTGTAGGCTCATTCGTTGCGCAATCACAGCCATATAAGGAGAGAATGGAAAACAGAGCTTCAGAAATTCTGCTAATTCCTGGGTGATGCATCATCTTGGTTTCGCCTGTAGAATGAGTTCTGGGGCACTTACAGACAAAATCTTTGCAGATTCTGAAACTTCAGAGTGTTTTCTTTCCAAAACTGTCAAGAATATGCATAGTCGAGCATCTTTTCGTGACAAAATATCGCGCTTAAAACGGGAACGTTTTTTATCCAAAAATGAAATAGCGCCCCTAGAGCTCTAACAGGTTTTAACTTAAGGGGGCTGAATAATTTTTGCACGCCCAATTTTTCAGTTTTTGATTTGTTAAAAAAGTTTGAAATATCCAATAAATGTCGTTCCACTTCATGATTGTGTCCCACTTGTTGTTGATTCTTCTACAGTTTTATATCTTTATGTTTGAAGCCTGAAATGTGGCAAAAGGTCGCAAAGTTCAAGGGGGCCGAATACTTTCGCAAGGTGTGCCCCCTGTTCCCTCTGTCTTTTGTCGGTTATTGTTTCCATGTCCGTTGGTGGTGTGAGTACCTATGTGTTGGTGGTGTGAGTACCTATGTGTTGGTGGTGTGAGTACCTATGCGTTGGTGGTGTGAGTACCTATGTGTTGGTGGTGTGAGTACCTATGCGTTGGTGGGGTGAGTACCTATGCGTTGGTGGTGTGAGTACCTATGCGTTGGTGGGGTGAGTACCTATGCGTTGGTGGTGTGAGTACCTATGCGTTGGTGGTGTGAGTACCTATGTGTTGGTGGTGTGAGTACCTATGCGTTGGTGGGGTGAGTACCTATGTGTTGGTGGTGTGAGTACCTATGCGTTGGTGGTGTGAGTACCTATGTGTTGGTGGTGTGAGTACCTATGCGTTGGTGGGGTGAGTACCTATGTGTTGGTGGTGTGAGTACCTATGCGTTGGTGGGGTGAGTACCTATGTGTTGGTGGTGTGAGTACCTATGCGTTGGTGGTGTGAGTACCTATGCGTTGGTGGGGTGAGTAACCTATGCATTGGTGCAGCTGTTATGCTGCATGCTATATATATATATATATATATATATATATATATATATAAAACGGGTATCGTCCCGTGGCATTCAATGAGGTTTACCCTCGCTCTTTTGTTTGGGTACAGCCCAGTGTTTTTGTATAGGGGTTTGTTTTGGGTGTATTTAAATAATTAAATAAACCCTATTGTGTATTCCTGTGCCTGTCTCCAAATCCTTTATACCAGCGTGACAGTATTGACTCAACAGTGTGAATACTTATGTAAATGAGATATTTCTGTATTTCATTTTCAATAAATCTACAAACATTTCTAAAAACATGTTTTTATTTAGTCAATATCAGGTATTTTGTGTAGATGGGTAAGAAACCAAATATATTTAATCCATGTTGAATTCAGGCTGTAACACAACAACGTGTGGAATAAGTCCAGGGGTGTGAATACTTTCTAGAGGCACTGAAGGTATACAAATGAGTATAAAACAAAATATCTAGTGACATTTTAACCCACACTGCTGTCGTCATGGTTGGGAACTAACTGTTTTGGTGAAGTAATGTCTTCGTCTATAGCCCAAGTCTTGAGTGCAATGTTGTATTCCTCTACAGTACATTCATTTCTCTCACAATGGTTTATATTACAGTATATACAACATATGTTCTTTAGACTACGGCAACACTTTTGCATATTGTAGCTTCTCTACTGTTTAAACAAATTGTCAGGTCAATAAAAACAAACACGGTGACAGAACAACAAGCTTTATAAAAGGCTGACATGAGTGGCCAGGAGGACTGGTCTACAATCCACTTCAACTCATAGAATCTCTTTTCACTTCCGGTAATTCTTTTATACAAAAACAAAGTGACCTTTTCCTGACCTCTTTACAAGGGGTAAACGTAGGCGAAGTCGACGTTGTACGTGACCTGGTGTCCGTTGTCCCAGGCGTACAACTTTCCCTCCTTGGGGTTGTAGTCGATCTGTGTGGTGTAGGTGTAGTTGTTGGTGAAGGGCATCCTGGGAACCATCTGGGTGTTGGTGTGCGTGTCGAAGGCGTACGACAGGTTGGCGTCCTTCTCGTTGTAGCTGTCGACGGCGTACAGGACGCCACACACGATAAAGCAGTTCCCATAGCGGTTCCTCCTGAGGCCCGTCCTCCAGGTAGTCTCCCTCTGGGTGCTGAGGTCAGAGGGGTTCAGCCGCGTCAGGACGATCACTTCCTGTAGGAAGCCCTCATCGTCCAGTGCAGGGTAGATGACCCACAGGCCGCTCTCGTCCACTGCGAAGTCGACGTCGGAGTGACCTCGCCATTGCCATGGTGTGGAGACCTCGTGGAACACGGCGTCGTGCAGCGTGGTCCAGGCCGCCACGTAGCGCAGACGCAGGTCGAATTTGATGACGTCACGGGAGAAGGCTCGGTTGTAGTAGAAGGCTCCGTCGTAGACCACATGGCCCGTTCCGATCCAGTTGTAGGAAAGCTTGTAGGAGTTGGTGAAGCGGCCTTGTGGGGAAAGAAAACAAAGATAATGTATGGCCACAGTCAGAATCAAGATAATCATCTGAAAATAAAACCTGAATCTGGCCTCCGTATAACACTATTATAACAATCTAATGACAAGTTCCTCTCCGAGGAGGCAAGGAACATGAAGGATTGTGACATTTTTTTTGCTGCGTTCGTAACTAATAAAAAAGTTGCTAAATACCTGATTTGAAGGTCTCCATGTTGCGGAACTCCAGCAGGTTGTTTCCGTAGTAGTAGTTAGTGACGTAGATCTTGTCGTTGTTGGCCAGAGGATCCTTCATCCAGGCCCCCTCGTTCCGGCCGTAGGTGTTATGGAGGACCGGCTCAGAGATGGTGGACAGTGTGTCCTTACACTCTCCTGTGGATACACAGATTGTCAGTTAGAGCAGTGTACCCAATCACAACCCTCTCCTGGGGAACACTACCCGGACAGTCCAATCCCAACCCTCTCCTGGGGGACTGCTACCCAGACAGTCCACGTTTTGGGTTCTAACCCTGTACTGATGCACCTGATTAAACTAAATAATCATAAATCCTTAATGAATGGCATTAACCTACCCTTGTAGTATTTTAATGTTGAACGAAAAGCCATCCGGAGGAACTGACAAGAAGAACCTACCAAGCTTCCTGGTGGATGTTTGTTGTCCTGGTTCCTTTGGGTCCTCAGGGGTCCCCCTCTCCTCCTCCCAACTGATGCTATACCTGCGTCTGGCAGGCTGAGGCTGGCCGATGGTGGTGGTAGTAGAGGTGGTGGTGGTGGTAGTAGAGGTGGTGGTGGTGGCTGGTGGTCTAGTGGAGGAGGGGGTGGTCTGCCTCTGTGTTGTGGGAGACAAAGTCAGCCTAGAGCTTTCCATTGGCAATGCGGTAGTCGCTAGCAAGACCGTTGTTGTGGGCGTTTTAGGAGTTACTGTCATGGCAGCAGTTGTCGTGCCAACTGTAGTGGTCTTTGTGTTGATGGTCGAAGCCTCTGTAGTTATTGTTAGTCTTTGAGTGTTGAGCTTGTCGACTGTACTAGTGCTTACAATGGTCTCTGATAGTCTTTTGTTTTTCACTTCCAAGGCCCTGAGTGATTCCAAACCAGTGCTTTCCAAGGCCATGACAGGTGTGTCAGTCGGTCTGACTGTTGTCCGCCTCATGGTCTCCTTGGATACCGGAGTGGTTGTTGTAGTGACTGGTCCCTCTGTGGTCTGAGTGATGCTGGCTGGTTTGACCATCATGGGGATGGGCCTCTCATTTCCTCTAGTGGTGGTCTGACCAGTGGTTTGACCAGTGGTCTCAGCCATGGCTGAGTTAATATCAGCGTTCCTGGTGGCGGTGACTGTCTGGCTCTCTGCTGTATGTCCTACAGGCGACGCAGTCGTCTTAGAAGTCACTGTTGCTACAGTGTCGGGTTGCGTTTGGATGGGATGTGTTGATTGGCTGGTCTGCCTGGCCCCTCCCACTTGGTCTCTGCTCTTTGGCCGAGCAGCTCTTGGTCCCTCCTTCCCTTTGGCTCGTTGAGGGGGTCTGTGCTGAATAAGCTGCTCCTCGATGAGGTGGTTGACTGGGCCGTCGCCACTGAACGTATCATACTCAAAGACTGGTCAGAGAAAATAACACAAACAATAGTTTACACATCGGGGACAAAATTGTCAGTTTAATGTTAAACAGGAGAGACGATGACGGCCTGTAAGGTGGGCACTTCTGACTGACACCAAGACAAGTAATTCCAGCTCTCGCAAGAAATACAAAAACAGTATTAAAAAGGACAAATGACCCTGGCTGCTTGGGGACTGAGGCTCTGTGGAAATGACCCTGGCTGCTTGGGACTGAGGCTCTGTGGAAATGACCCTGGCTGCTTGGGGACTAAGGCTCTGTGGAAATGACCCTGGCTGCTTGGGACTGAGGCTCTGTGGAAATGATCCTGGCTGCTTGGGACTGAGGCTCTGTGGAAATGACCCTGGCTGCTTGGGACTTAGGCTCTGTGGAAATGACCCTGGCTGCTTGGGACTGAGGCTCTGTGGAAATGACCCTGGCTGCTTGGGACTGAGGCTCTGTGGAAATGACCCTGGCTGCTTGGGACTGAGGCTCTGTGGAAATGACCCTGGCTGCTTGGGAATGAGGCTCTGTGGAAATGACCCTGGCTGCTTGGGGACTAAGGCTCTGTGGAAATGACCCTGGCTGCTTGGGACTGAGGCTCTGTGGAAATGACCCTGGCTGCTTGGGACTGAGGCTCTGTGGAAATGACCCTGGCTGCTTGGGACTGAGGCTCTGTGGAAATGACCCTGGCTGCTTGGGACTGAGGCTCTGTGGAAATGACCCTGGCTGCTTGGGGACTTAGGCTCTGTGGAAATGACCCTGGCTGCTTGGGACTGAGGCTCTGTGGAAATGACCCTGGCTGCTTGGGGACTTAGGCTCTGTGGAAATGACCCTGGCTGCTTGGGACTTAGGCTCTGTGGAAATGACCCTGGCTGCTTGGGGACTGAGGCTCTGTGGAAATGGCCATGGCTGCTTGGGACTGAGGCTCTGTGGAAATGACCCTGGCTGCTTGGGACTGAGGCTCTGTGGAAATGACCCTGGCTGCTTGGGACTGAGGCTCTGTGGAAATGACCCTGGCTGCTTGGGACTGAGGCTCTGTGGAAATGACCCTGGCTGCTTGGGACTGAGGCTCTGTGGAAATGACCGTGGCTGCTTGGGACTGAGGCTCTGTGGAAATGACCCTGGCTGCTTGGGACTGAGGCTCTGTGGAAATGACCCTGGCTGCTTGGGGACTTAGGCTCTGTGGAAATGACCCTGGCTGCTTGGGGACTTAGGCTCGGTGGAAATGACCCTGGCTGCTTGGGACTGAGGCTCTGTGGAAATGACCCTGGCTGCTTGGGGACTTAGGCTCTGTGGAAATGACCCTGGCTGCTTGGGACTTAGGCTCTGTGGAAATGACCCTGGCTGCTTGGGACTGAGGCTCTGTGGAAATGACCCTGGCTGCTTGGGGACTTAGGCTCTGTGGAAATGACCCTGGCTGCTTGGGGACTTAGGCTCTGTGGAAATGACCCTGGCTGCTTGGGACTGAGGCTCTGTGGAAATGACCCTGGCTGCTTGGGGACTTAGGCTCTGTGGAAATTACCCTGGCTGCTTGGGACTAAGGCTCTGTGGAAATGACCCTGGCTGCTTGGGGACTTAGGCTCTGTGGAAATTACCCTGGCTGCTTGGGGACTTAGGCTCTGTGGAAATGACCCTGGCTGCTTGGGACTGAGGCTCTGTGGAAATGACCCTGGCTGCTTGGGACTGAGGCTCTGTGGAAATGACCCTGGCTGCGTGGGACTTTACAGCTGCTGTTTCAGCATAGCCAGTGACCAGCCATTAGCCAGGGACCAGCCATTCTAAATAGCAGTTTGTGGAAAAGACAGAGATAGATATGTTGTCCGTCTGATGAGGTCTATAAGATCTGAGATCTCAAAAGTCAGAACTCACAATTCTCCCCTGGCTCCCCGTCATCAGCCACCATTTGGTCAAATTTGTAGAAGGTCATCCCCCTGATCACCATCCCTTTGGGGCCAGTCTTCACCCCCTGGGACACCCTCTGGCTCTCTTGGCTGGCCCCATCCTGGGGGGTCACCTCTGGGATCACCTGGGCAGTCACCTGAGGGGTGGGGCTGGGTCCTGGTTCTGAAGCATCCGTCTTAATTAAGGGTCTGGGGGACTCGTGGCCTCCGTCAAATCTCTCCTCGTGCCTCTCCTGTCAAGTGGATGAAACATACCCATTCTTATCAGTGGTGACAAAGAAACTGTCAGAAGTATCCTGATAAACATGCACCAATGATTACACAATACCTGGCAGAAGACAGACATTACAAATTGAGTTCTGTCCTGGGTATGTTTTCTTATTCTCATTCCCCTCAAGTTGTGCCATTATTGTCAGAGTATGTTTTGATAAGTGAAAACAAGAAACATTTGAAAGGAACTGAACACACTCTTGAGACAACATATCAATATACTGAATAGTTTGATTGTAGGGTCCAGGTCCGCCCGTCCCTGCTGGACCGTTTCCCTGGTTGCATCCCAAATGGCACCCTATTCCTGATTATAGAGCACTACTTTTGGGGCGGCAGGGTAGCCTAGTGGTTAGAGCGTTGGACTAGTTAACCGTAAGGTTGCAAGATCGAATCTCCGTCGTCGTTCTGCACCTGAACAAGGCAGTTAGCCCACTGTTCCTAGGCCGTCATTGAACATAAGAATGTTACTTGCCTAGTTAAATAAAAAAAATACTTTTGACCAGGGCTCTAATTTTATTTGACCTTTAGTTAACCAGGCAAGTAAGTTAAGAACAAATTCTTATTTTCAATGACGGCCTGGGAACAGTGGGTTAACTGCCTGTTCAGGGGCAGAACGACAGAGTTACTAGTCCAACACTCTAACCACTAGGCTACCCCCTAATAGGACTAGGGCTCTTAACATGGCTATAATAGGGCTCTAATAGAGCTCACTACTCTAATAAAAAGGTCAGCGTTCGCCTGGCTGGATGCCTCTGTAATATCCACATCCACTAACCTGGCTGGATGCCTCTGTAATATCCACATCCACTAACCTGGCTGGATGCCTCTGTAATATCCACATCCACTAACCTGGCTGGATGCCTCTGTAATATCCACATCCACTAACCTGGCTGGATGCCTCTGTAATATCCACATCCACTAACCTGGCTGGATGCCTCTGTAATATCCACATCCACTAACCTGGCTGGATGCCTATGTAATATCCACATCCACTAACCTGGCTGGATGCCTCTGTAATATCCACATCCACTCCTATACCGGATGAATAATCCACTGGACCTGCCAAACCACAAATTACTGTGTTTATTATCTGAAATATATAATGTGCCGTTATATAAAAGTCTGAGTTTATTGGGGAGAAAGGTGTGGAAAAAAACATGGCCGTTCTTGGTCGTTTTGTTGAAGGAACAACGTGACATGGCTAATATCAACATCATTATTTGCAGCCTACTTGGTGTGGGAACTGTTTCCTGTCTTCCCAGCAGTCTACTTGGTGTGGGAACTGTTTCCTGTCTTCCCAGCAGCCTACTTGGTGTGGGAATTACTGGCTGTCTTCTCAGCAGCCTACTTGGTGTGTGAACTGTTTCCTGTCTTCCCAGCAGCCTACTTGGTGTGGGAACTACTGCCTGTCTTCCCAGCAGCCTACTTGGTGTGTGAACTGTTTCCTGTCTTCCCAGCAGGCTACTTGGTGTGGGAACTACTGCCTGTCTTCCCAGCAGCCTACTTGGTGTGTGAACTGCCTGTCTTCCCAGCAGCCTACTTGGTGTGGGAACTACTGCCTGTCTTCCCAGCAGCCTACTTGGTGTGTGAACTGTTTCATGTCTTCCCAGCAGCCTACTTGGTGTGGGAACTACTGCCTGTCTTCCCAGCAGCCTACTTGGTGTCGGAACTACTGCCTGTCTTCTCAGCAGCCTACTTGGTGTGGGAACTACTGCCTGTCTTCTCAGCAGCCTACTTGGTGTGGGAACTGTTTCCTGTCTTCCCAGCAGTCTACTTGGTGTGGGAACTACTGCTTGTCTTCTCAGCAGCCTACTTGGTGTGTGAACTGCTGACTGTCATCCCAGCAGCCTATTTTGTGTGGGAATTACTGCCTGTCTTCCCAGCAGCCTACTTGGTGTGGGAACTACTGCCTGTCTTCCCAGCAGCCTACTTGGTGTGTGAACTGTTTCCTGTCTTCCCAGCAGCCTACTTGGTGTGGGAACTACTGCCTGTCTTCCCAGCAGCATACTTGGTGTGGGAACTACTGCCTGTCTTCTCAGCAGCCTACTTGGTGTGGGAACTGTTTCCTGTCTTCCCAGCGGTCTACTTGGTGTGGGAACTACTGCCTGTCTTCTCAGCAGCCTACTTGGTGTGGGAACTGTTTCCTGTCTTCCCAGCAGTCTACTTGGTGTGGGAACTACTGCCTGTCTTCCCAGCAGCCTACTTGGTGTGGGAACTACTGCCTGTCTTCCCAGCAGCCTAGTTGGTGTGTGAACTGTTGTCCGTCTTCCCAGCAGCCTACTTGGTGTGGGAACTGCTGACTGTCTTCCCAGCAGCCTAGTTGGTGTGTGAACTGTTGTCCGTCTTCCCAGCAGCCTACTTGGTGTGGGAACTACTGACTGCTTATAACTTGCAGATGATTGTTGACACATCAACCAGGATTTAAGGGGCAGATTAACGTAGGACTCTTGTCATTTTGGTAATCGGTGCCTGTATTGGAGGGGGAGTGGTTTCTCCTCTCCTAGGCAATCAGCAATTAGTACAAGGAGGTGTGCTCTTCACCTCTGCTAGGCAACTGGCAAATAGTGTTAGTACTTCAGTCTCCCCTGGTTTTTCAGCGGGAGCTATAAGTGGCGGTCTCGTCTGCAAAAGTAAGACCGTCGCCAAAACTAGGATGGTTATGCCGCGTTGTTCTGCGGAGTTGTTCGAGGAAGGAACTAGAGGAAGGCTCCAGTCTCTCACTTGAGTATCTTACCTAGTTATTTTGTGTGTTTTCTATACCTGTTCTCTCCTCTTCCTGTGGGCTTTACAGACGCTGCAACTCTTCTAATTGAGTTTACCCTGAGCGCACAACCGATGTGGAGTTCCTGGTCTCTGGCGGCGTTTGGAACTGCCGATCTGCGGTCAAGAGTTCCTCTCAGCCTATTCTGCCATTCAGTCCCTGACGGAGACATGGATCACCTCAGAGAACACTGCTACTCCAGCTGCTCTCTCTACATCTGACTACGTTTTCTCTCATAGTCCGAGAGCATCTGGTCGTCACGGCTGCAGCACAGCCCTACTCAATTCTCCTAACTGGAGATTTTCATTTTTCTCACCTGTCCAGCTCCTCATTTGAATTCCATGCTGTCACTGTCACTTGTCCACTCAAGCATGACATTGTTGTAATCTATCATCCACCAGGTGCCTTTGAAGAGTTCCTTAATGAGTTTGACACCTTGAATGAGCTCATTTCCTGACGATGGCTCACCGCTCTTCGTACTTGGCAACTTCAACCTCCCGATGTCTGTCTTCGATCAATTTCTTTCAAACTCTCTCGTTCCCTTCCTTGCCTCTTTTGACCTCACCCTTTCACAGTCCCCTCCCACTTTCACAGTCCCCTCCCACGTTCACAGTCCCCGCCCACTTTCACAGTCCCCTCCCACTGACAAAGCAGGCAAGTCGATTGACATCTTTACTAGAGGCTGTTCTCCTACTAATCTCACTGCAACCGCCCTCCAGGTATATGATCACTATTTTGTTTCCTTTTCTCTCCCATCTCTCCTCCTACCCACGCAGCCCCTACCCATCTCTCCTCCTACCCACGCAGCCCCTACCCATCTCTCCTCCTACCCACGCAGCCCCTACCCATCTCTCCTCCTACCCATGCAGCCCCTACCCATCTCTCCTCCAATCCTACCCATCTCTCCTCTAACCCACGCAGCCCCTACCCATCTCTCCTCCAACCCTACCCTCTCAGCCCCTACCCATCTCTCCTCCAACCCTACCCTCTCAGCCCCTACCCATCTCTCCTCCAACCCTACCCTCTCAGCCCCTACCCATCTCTCCTCCAACCCTACCCTCTTAGCCCCTACCCATCTCTCCTCCTACCCTCTCAGCCCCTACCCATCTCTCCTCCTACCCTCTCAGCCCCTACCCATCTCTCCTCCTACCCACGCAGCCCCTACCCATCTCTCCACCTACCCACGCAGCCCCTACCCATCTCTCCTCCAATCCTACCCATCTCTCCTCCAATCCTACCCATCTCTCCTCCAATCCTACCCATCTCTCCTCTAACCCACTCAGCCCCTACCCATCTCTCCTCCAATCCTACCCATCTCTCCTCCAATCCTACCCATCTCTCCTCCAATCCTACCCATCACTCCTCCAACCCTACCCATCACTCCTCCAACCCACTCAGCCCCTACCCATCTCTCCTCCAACCCACGCAGCCCCTACCCATCTCTCCTCCTACCCACGCAGCCCCTACCCATCTCTCCTCCAATCCTACCCATCTCTCCTCCAATCCTACCCATCTCTCCTCCAACCCTACCCATCACTCCTCCTACCCACACAGCCCCTACCCATCTCTCCTCCTACCCACGCAGCCCCTACCCATCTCTCCTCCAATCCTACCCATCTCTCCTCCAATCCTACCCATCTCTCCTCCAATCCTACCCATCACTCCTCCAACCCTACCCATCACTCCTCCAACCCACTCAGCCCCTACCCATCTCTCCTCCAACCCACTCAGCCCCTACCCATCTCTCCTCCAACCCTACCCTCTCAGCCCCTACCCATCTCTCCTCCAACCCTACCCATCTCTCCCTTCTGCTAAATCCTTCTCCCTCCTGATTACGCCTCTTCAAACCTACTCTCCTCCCTTTCCGCATCCTATGATTCGCACTGTCCCCGTACCTTCCCGGCCGGCTCGGCCCTCCCCTCCTGCTCCGTGGCTGAGTTTCTCATTGCGAGCTCGGAACAGGGCAGTTGAGCAAAAATGGAGGAAAACTAAACTTTCGGAGGACCTTCTTCCTCTCTACCTTCTCATCTGCTGCTGAAGCCACTTTCTATCACTTTACATTTTAAACTTCTGCCTCTAACCCTAGGAAACTCTTTAACACCTTCTCCTCCCTCCTCCACCCCCCTCTCTCTCTGCGGGAGACTTTGTCAACCACTTTGAAAAGAAAGTTGACGACATCCGCTCCTCATTCACTCAGCCTATTGAGTCCACTGGTCCCACTCACACAGAACTACCCTACGCCTCCACTTCTTTCTCCCCTCTCTCTCCAGATGACATCCTGCGATTTAGTGAGGTCTGACCTCCCGTCAACCTGCCCACTCGACCCCCATCTCATCCTCCCTTCTCCAGACCATCTCTGGAGAACTTATCCCATTCCACACTTCCCTCATCAACTCATCCCTGACCCCTGGCTGTGTTCCATCCTCATCAACTCATCCCTGACCACTGGCTGTGTTCCATCCTCATCAACTCATCCCTGACCACTGGCTGTGTTCCATCCTCATCAACTCATCCCTGACCACTGGCTGTGTTCCATCCTCATCAACTCATCCCTGACCACTGGCTGTGTTCCATCCTCATCAACTCATCCCTGACCACTGGCTGTGTTCCATCCTCATCAACTCATCCCTGACCACTGGCTGTGTTCCATCCTCATCAACTCATCCCTGACCACTGGCTGTGTTCCATCCTCATCAACTCATCCCTGACCACTGGCTGCGTCCCATCTGACTTCAAAATTATCTCTCCCAGAACGATCTTCTTGACCCTAACCAGCCAGGCTACAAGATGGGTCACTCAACCAAGACTGCTTTTCTCTGTGTCAAGACTGCCCTTCTCTGTGTCAAGACTGCCCTTCTCTGTGTTACGGAGGCTCTCTGTCAAAGCTGACTTTCTCTCGTCTGTTCTCATCCTTCTAGAGCTATCTGCTGCCTTCGACACCTGGGACCATCAGATCCTCCTCTCCACCCTCTCAGGGCTGGGCGTCTCAGGCTCTGCACACTCTGAGATTGCAACCTACCTTGCAGGCCGCTCCTACCAGGTGACGTAGAGAGGATATGTGTCTGCACTACATACACTCACTACTGGTGTCCCCCAGGGCTCGGTTCTTGGCCCTCTCTTTTTCTCTCTATACACCAAGTCACTCGTCTCCATCATCTCCTCACATGGTTACACATAGTATTGCTATGTGGATGGCACTCAACAATTTTTATCCTTTCCCTCTTCTGACACCCAGGTGGCGACATGCATCTCTGCGTGCCTGGCAGATATCTCAGCTTGGATGTTGGCCCACCACCTCAAGCTCAACCTCGACAAGACAGAGCTGCTCCTCCTCCCGGGGAATGCCTGCCAGCTCAAAGACCTCTCCATCACGATTGATAACTCAACAGTGTCACCCTCCCAGAGTGCAAAGAACCTTGGTATGACCCTGGACTAAACCCTGTCGTTCTCTGCAAATATCAAAGCAGTGATTCACTCCTGCAGGTTCATGCTCTACAACATCCGTATAGTACGACCCTACCTCACACAGGAAGCGGCACAGGTCCTAATCCAGGGACTTATCTCCCGTCTTGACTACTGCAACTCGCTGTTGGCTGGGCTCCCCGCTTGTGCCATCAAACCCCTGCGACTTATCCAGAACGCTGCAGCCCGCCTGGTGTTCAACCTTCCCAAGCTCTCCCATCCCACTCCTCCGCACTCTCTACTGGCTTCCAGTCAGAGCTTGCATCCACTATGGTGCTTGCCTACGGAACAGCAAGAGGAACTGCCCCTCCCTACCTTCAGGCTATGCTCAAACCCTACACCCCGAGCACTCCGTTCTGCCACCTCTGGTCTCTTGGCATCCCACCCCTACGGGAGGGCAGCTCCTGCTCAGCCCAGTCCAAGCTCTTCTCTGTCCTGGCACCCCAATGGTGGAACCAGCTTACCCCTGAAGCTGGGACACTGCCCATCTCACAAATGTACCTAAACCCTACCTCTTCAAAGAGTATACACTTTCAAGGAGCGGGACACTAATCCGGACGATTCTAATAAATCCCGCTATGCCCTCAGACGAACCATCAAACAGGCAAAACGTCAATACACGACTAAGATTGAATCCTACTACACCGGCTCTGACACTCATCGGATATGACAGGGCATTCAAACTATTACAGACTACAAAGGGAAACCCAGCCATGACGAGTGAAATGCCTTTTATGCTCGCTTCGAGGCAAGCAACACTGAAGCATGCATGATAGCACCAGCTGTTCCGGACGACTGTGTGATCAAGCTCTCCATAGCTGATGTGAGCAAGACCTTGAAACAGGTCAACATTCACAAGGCCAGACGGATTACCAGGACATGTACTCAAAGCATGAGCAGACCAACTGGCAGGTGTCTTCACCGACATTTTCAACCTCTCTCTGACCGAGTCTGTAATACCGACAGACAAGCAGACATCCATAGTCCCTGTACCTAGGAAAGCGAAGGTAACCTGCCTAAATGACTACCGCCCCGTAGCACTCACGTCGGTAGCCATGGCTCACATCAACACCATCATCCCGGAAACCCTAGACCCAATCCAATTTGCATACCGCTCCAAAAGATCCACAGATGATGCAATATCAATCGCACTCCACACTGGAAGGAAGGAACCTAATGTGAGAATGCTGTTCATTGGCTACAGCTCAGCGTTCAACACCATAGTGCCCACAAAGCTCATCACTAAGCTAAGGACCCTGGGACTAAACACCTCTCTCTGCAACTGGATCCTGGACTTCCTGATGAACTGCCCCAAAGTGGTAAGGGTAGGCAACAACACATCTGCCACGCTGATCCTTAACACAGGGGCCCCTCAGGGGTGCGTGCTTAGTCCCCTCCCGTACTCCCTGTTCACCCACGACTGCGTGGCCAAGCACGACTCCAACACCATCATTAAGTTTGCTGACGACACAACAGTGGTAGGCCTGATCACTGACAACGATGAGACAGCCTATAGGGAGGAGGTCAGAGACCTGGCCATGTTATGCCAGGATAACAACCTCTCCCTCAAAATGATCAAGAAAAAGGAGCTGATCGTGGACTACAGGAAAAGGAGGGCCGAACACAGCCCCATTGACATCGACGGGGCTGTAGTGGAGCGGGTCGAGAGTTTCAAGTTCCTTGGTGTCAACATCACCAACAAACTATCATGGCCCAAACACACCAAGACAGTCGTGAAGAGGGCATGACAGCACCTTTTCCCCCTCAGAAGACTTGGCATGGGTCCCCAGATTCTAAAAAGGTTCTACAGCTGCACCATCGAGAGCATCCTGACCGGTTTCAACACCGCCTGGTATGACAACTGCTCTGCATCCGACCGGAAGTCGCTACAGAGGGTAGTGCGTACTGCCCAGTACATCACTGGGGCCAACATTCCTGCCATCCAGGACCTCTATACCAGTCGGTGTCATAGAAATTATCACGACTCCAGTCACAGACTGTTCTCACTGCTACCACAAATGATACCGGAGCACCAAGTCTAGGTCCAAAAGACTCCTTAACAGCTTCTACCCCCAAACCATAAGACTGCTGAACAATTAATCAAATAGCCACCTGGACTATTTACATTGACCCCGATCACTGCCCTGGGGAATTGGGATATTTTTTAGACCAGAGTTTCTCCTATTGGCCCTCCAACACCACTTCCAGCAGCATTTGGTCTCCCATTCAGGGACCAACCCTGCTTAGCTTCAGAGGCAAGCCAGCGGCGAATGCAGAGTGGTATGCTGTTGGCATGAAGAAAGTAATACAATGGGATCCCAATGTGTTGTTTTTTTGTAAAGCCACTCGAGATCATTGGTGCTGCAGTGTTACCAAACCTGATGACCCCCAGATCCTACCCACCTCTTTATTCTGATAGGCTGTAGCCACATCACTCAGTCTCTTCTTCTCCTGCCTCAGGGGGAGTGAGGGGGATGGTGTCTCCTTCACCTGCTGTGGCTGGATAGAGGGTCTCCTCTCTTGGCCTGGACCAGCCTCATCCTGGCTGTGGTTCTGAGAGACTGCTTGGTTCTAGTTGGACACATATAGGATGTTTTCTTATGGTAAAATAATGATGACAATGTTTGTCAGTGCTTTATAATAGACTGTATCTCATTCACAAGCAGCTACATTTAAATAAATATCAGGCACTCAATAAGTGAGCATGTTTTCTGGGAAATGGGACCTTGGCCAAAGAAGGGTGTTTTTCAAGACATAAAATGTCTGTAACTCACTATTTGTATTTATTTCACCTTTATTTAACCAGGTAGGCTAGTTGAGAACAAGTTATCATTTACAACTGCGACCTGGCCAAGATAAAGCAAAGCAGTGCGACACATACAACAACACTGAGTTACATATGGAATGAACAAAACCAACAGTCAATTATACAGTAGGTAAATATATATACAGCATGTGCAAATGAGGTAGGATAAGGGAGATAAGGCAATAAATAGGCCATGGTGGCGAAGTAATTACAATATAGCAATTAAAACACTGGAATGGTAGGATGTGCAGAAGATGAATGTGCAAGTTCAGATACTGGGGTGCAAAGGAGCAAAATAAATAAATAAATACAGTATGGGGATGAGGTAGTTGGATGGGCTATTTACAGATGAGATATGTGCAGTGATCTGTGAGCTGCTCTGACAGCCGGTGCTTAAAGCTAGTGAGGGAGGTAAGAGTCTCTATCAAGAAAAGTTATGCTTCAGGCATAATTCATTTCTAATTTCCATCACTTAAATGGAGTGTGTTGGACACGACTTTCAGGTCCATAAAGGCCAGTCGCCTGTGGCATGCATCAGAACCACTAATAAAGCAGAGCAATGGCTCCTGGGAGACCCATTCTAGTCTAAGTGATTGGTTTCCTTCCATTCAACTGGCCCGTCTGGTTGTTCTAATCTACAACATACAGTATACACCCAGTCTACTTACTGTATCATATGGAGTTCTGTTTTCATTCAGTGTGTGGGCGTGCTGCTGTGCTCACCACATCTCAGATTCACTGTATGTGCCCGTCAGCCCATGATGTATATAGTCTACTCTTTACAGGCAGGACTTACCTTTTCAATGTTTTCCACACGGTCCAGGAGCTTAGTGGTGACGGAGTGGAGCTTCAGGAGATCCAGGCCATAGAAGGATCCCTCCAGCAATTCGGTAATCATGGAGAGCTAGAACGGATGAAGTCATTTCCATCAGACGGGTTTGCTCTCATTCTGAGCACAGCACAGGCATGCCACAATCAAACTATTTCCCACAGCCCATCCATAGAGATTACTCTCTCAGCACAGACATGCCATAAAACTCCATAGCCCATCCATGAGTATAAAATTCAAAATTGAACATCCAAATCGTCAAATGAATCCTAAAAAAGGTGTCAGAAGACAGAAGCTGCAGTGACACTGAGGAGGACACAGACAGAGCCACCGTTTGTAATATGATTGAGTGGATCCAGGCGAGATCACCTTGATGTTATCCTTCCCAGATTCCCGTAGCTGCTTCAACCTGAAGTCCCCCTCGCAGGGATTGACCGCCGACGGAGGAGCGATGCAGGCGCACTTGCACTCTGGCCCCGAGGTGATAGTCTCTACGGTGTAGTAGTCCTGCGCCGTGCCGCTGCCCTCTTCTATCCGCCGGCAGGCGCTCCTGCTCAGGGGTCTGACAACACATTTACAGCGACAGTCTGAGCCTTCGGAGAGGGCTTTCACTTTGTCATAATCACCCAGCAGCTACAAAGAGAAGAGGACGGACGCATTTTCCACCACGTATAATCAGAACACATTTTACTTGATAGAAATGCATCTTGACCATATGTTCAGTATAGGAATGCATTCAGTAAATGCATGCTTTCAGTATTGCCATGTTTCAGTATAGGCATGTTTTCAGTATTGGCATGCATTCAGTAAAGGCATGTTTTCACTATAGGCATGCGTTCAGTATAGGCATGTTTTCACTATAGGCATGCCTTCAGTGCCACCATATATTATCCATTTTAAAATACTGATTCAATATTGACTAATGCAAATAGATCTGTTGACATGAACAACTCTTCCAGTTGATTATAGGCTAGGTGATGTCACCATGGACCTACCTGAGTCAGAATGTTATGATGCGTGTCCATCTCTTCCTGTAGCGTGTCATTCTCATCTCCAAGGTCCTCTTTATGTTCGGGGTTAATCCCAGGATTAGTGTCCGCAGGTATGGCCGTGCCCGCGCACTCCTTTGGGGCAGCTGAACATAACGCCAAAAACACGCACCAAATTACGCACAGGAAAGCCCTTTCACGCATCATGTAGGCTAAGGCCCAGACGAAGGAAAAATCTGCATAAAAAATATTTTTTTAAACTGCCTTTCACTTTAAATTTGAGATTGTATTTTCATTTGATCCCATACGAATTGCATCTTTCTATTTCATCAGCAAATCGCCTTTTCCTGCTTGGTAAGTGAAAAGCAAGTGTTTTATGGTCCTCTGTGTGTGTGTGTGTGTGTGTAAGTGCATCTGCTGGGAGTGACTGCGGGGGATGAGAGGGACTGGGCTCAGTGCGCCGGAGTCCTAGGACGGACGAGAGAAAGGAGAGGACCTGAAAGAACCAGGGGCAAGGAGGAGTTTAACTGCTGCAAATGCCAAGTGGCACACACAATGAATACATAAAATGACGGCCATGTTGGAAATATTAGAATGAATACGTGTGTCCATTTAAAAATGGTTGAATCATGACAATGTCCGCCACATACATTTTGTGAGTAGTTTATCTTTAAAATAGTTTATGAAGCAACTTTCCTAGACAGAAGAGAATGAACCAAGCTACAGCCATGCGATATATGGTCTTTGGTGCCCTCTGGTGGTACGTCGCGAGGCAGACCAAACACTACTTTGTACCTGTCATTTAGCCATTTCTATATTTCTGGAGAACGAGCCAGCCCATGAAATACACACTCATTCTACGAAGAACACAATACACACATTCCCCATATTTTATTATTTCCATTTAAGGCACATTGTTCTCGCCAAAGTCCTTGACAGGTGAGGCAATCTGGGTAATCTTGACAAAGTAAACCCCTGGTTACATCAAAACACACACACACACACACACACCTCTTCGATAGACATATATAGATAGGATCATTAAAATATGAGAGTAAACAGACTCATAATAATCACATCCTTCATTATTAACCCAATCTCATTCATGCTGTACATACAATACACACCCTGCAGTGTCTCCCTGATCACTAATTACTACATTACTGCAATGTCTCTCTGGGTGTGTTTTCTTTTCTCCTTCTTGTCTCTGCCTTTTGTAGTAGACTTATAAACTTATAAAGTGGCAAGTGGTCAACCATTGCTGTTCTATTCACGTCCCTGTGCGCTGTGACCATTAAAACATCACAACTGATGATGATGAAAGTTTCATATAGTTGATTGATTGGAGTATTAGAAGGTTTGTTTGGGTGCCAGTCTTCCTGCTCAACTCCCTATGGAACTGTGACACAGCCCCTCTGCTCTATCCTCTCCTCTGCTGCCACTGGCAGAACCAGGTGGGAGATGCGGCTCCACAGACCACTAAACTTGTCCAGGTCCATCAAGTCAAAGGCGGCCGGCTGGTCAGAGAAGAGGAACTTGTCCTGCAGGTGGTCATCCACCATCTCCTCCACGGCACTCAGTCCCAGGCTGGCCGGCAGCTCCTCCTCACCCCCCAGCAGCACGGTGAAGATGAGCAAGGCCTCTTTGTAGGCTGCGTTCTCGTGGTCACAGTAGCGGTAGAATATGATCGTGGAACCTGGGGGCAGCTCCTCGAAGCGGTGGATGACGGCTACGGGCTGGTCCCCCTCGAAGGCTTCCCCCAGCTGGGTGTCGATGTCCAGCTTGACCTGGTCGCTGTCCTGGCCAGCCTTGCTGGCCCCGTCGATGTGGAGGATGGACGAGGTGTTGAAGGCAGAGGAGAAGGCGGAGGCTAGCTGCAGGGCAAGGCAGTGCAGCGTCTTCTCCCCCCTGCGGCCTGCTGTCAGCATCAGGCTGACTGGCTCCGTGGGCCGGGTCGTCTGGAGGTGCCTCTCCAGGTGGATCCTGCTCCTCCTCCACAGCTCAGAGCGCTGCCCAGGGAAAGCCACCTCCACCTTCTTCAACGCTCTGTGGAAGGTCTCTGTTCGGTTGAACACTGTGTTCTCAGGGAGAGACTTAGGGATGAAGCTCACAGCCACAGCCAGCAGCAACACTACAAGGCCTACAAGGAGCATCGGAATTTTCGCATAACCTGTAGAAAAAGAATAGTTTAGAATTAGTCATGAGGGAGAATATATATATTTTTTAAAACACTATAGCCTATTTCCTTGAATTGCAAGTGCCACATCAAATCAGTCAGAGACTACCTAGTGTCTACTAACCAATGAAAACAGAAAGGAAGTGGCAGTGGTATTCACGTTCTTTAGTAGCCCTCTGGTCTGTGATGAGGAGTGGAATCTGGGGCTCTACAGCTCCATCCTTATCTTCCTCTTCAGAGCCTCTCTCACTGCTCTTCACTTGGGCAGTGGTGTTGTTCTCCTCTGGATCACGACCTGGCTGTTCCATCACTGCAGCAGAAGGCCCAGTCTCCTTTTTTACTAGAGCTACGGGAAACACAGAGGACGGACACAATAAGCAGTGCCTGGTGAAAGTATACACACCTCTTGCACCTCTCTGATTCAGAGGGGTTGGGTTAAATGTGGAGGATACACTTCAGTTGTACAACTGACTAGGTATCCCCCTTTCCCATTTTACTGCCATCAATTTAAATAACAAAAATAGATGAAATTAGATGTTTTTCCTACCGATCTACACAATCTACTCCACATTTTCAAAGGTAAAGAAATGACAGATTTTAGATGGAGATGTCTTGATTGTGTCTGTCTTTATACCCCAGAGTTCATGCTTGGTGGAAGCATCGTTGGCAGCCATTACAGAAGTAAATCATTTTGAATAAGATTCTACCAAGATCGCACAACATTCAGTGTACAAAACATTACATCTAAAAAGGGATTACATTTGATTGTTTTACCCTACAGATCTACTCCACATTTACAAAGTGAAACAAAATCCACTCCAAATCATCCATTCTGTTTGCAACAAAGACGTAAAGTAATACTGTAAGACAACACTGAAAATACATTTACTTGTTGGCCTAAATTACAAACTAGATTGGGTCAAATCCAATACAACAGAGTAAAACCCTCTGCATGTTCGAGTATTGTGATGGCAGCAGTTATGGGTATGCTTGTCACCAGCAGGGACTGGGGTGTTTGTCAGGATCAGAAGAAATATGAAAGGAACAAAGCTCAGGTAAAACCCACCTCAGTCTTCTGAAAACTAAAACTATCCCAGGTTTAGAATTAAACTAAATATTTATTTATTTTTTTTTTATTTTACCTTTATTTAACCAGGTAGGCAAGTTGAGAACAAGTTCTCATTTACAATTGCGACCTGGCCAAGATAAAGCAAAGCAGTTCGACAGATACAACAACACAGAGTTACACATGGAGTAAAACAAACATACAGTCAATAATAAAGTATAAACAAGTCTATATACAATGTGAGCAAATGAGGTGAGAAGGGAGGTAAAGGCAAAAAAAGGCCTTGGTGGCAAGGTAAATACAATATAGCAAGTAAAACACTGGAATGGTAGTTTTGCAATGGAAGAATGTGCAAAGTAGAAATAAAAATAATGGGGTGCAAAGGAGCAAAATAAATAAATAAATTAAATACAGTTGGGAAAGAGGTAGTTGATAGGGCTAAATTATATGTGGGCTATGTACAGGTGCAGTAATCTGTGAGCTGCTCTGACAGTTGGTGCTTAAAGCTAGTGAGGGAGATAAGAGTTTCCAGTTTCAGAGATTTTTGTAGTTCGTTCCAGTCATTGGCAGCAGAGAACTGGAAAGAGAGGCGGCCAAAGAAAGAATTGGTTTTGGGGGTGACTAGAGAGATATACCTGCTGGAGCGTGTGCTACAGGTGGGAGATGCTATGGTGACCAGCGAGCTGAGATAAGGGGGGACTTTACCTAGCAGGGTCTTGTAGATGACATGGAGCCAGTGGGTTTGGCGACGAGTATGAAGCGAGGGCCAGCCAACGAGAGCGTACAGGTCGCAATGGTGGGTAGTGTATGGGGCTTTGGTGACAAAACGGATTGCACTGTGATAGACTGCATCCAGTTTGTTGAGTAGGGTATTGGAGGCTATTTTGTAAATTACATCGCCAAAGTCGAGGATTGGTAGGATGGTCAGTTTTACAAGGGTATGTTTGGCAGCATGAGTGAAGGATGCTTTGTTGCGAAATAGGAAGCCAATTCTAGATTTAACTTTGGATTGGAGATGTTTGATATGGGTCTGGAAGGAGAGTTTACAGTCTAACCAGACACCTAAGTATTTGTAGTTGTCCACGTATTCTAAGTCAGAGCCGTCCAGAGTAGTGATGTTGGACAGGCGGGTAGGTGCAGGTAGTGATCGGTTGAAGAGCATGCATTTAGTTTTACTTGTATTTAAGAGCAGTTGGAGGCCACGGAAGGAGAGTTGTATGGCATTGAAGCTTGCCTGGAGGGTTGTTAACACAGTGTCCAAAGAAGGGCCGGAAGTATACAGAATGGTGTCGTCTGCGTAGAGGTGGATCAGAGACTCACCAGCAGCAAGAGCGACCTCATTGATGTATACAGAGAAGAGAGTCGGTCCAAGAATTGAACCCTGTGGCACCCCCATAGAGACTGCCAGAGGTCCGGACAACAGACCCTCAGATTTGACACACTGAACTCTATCAGAGAAGTAGTTGGTGAACCAGGCGAGGCAATCATTTGAGAAACCAAGGCTGTTGAGTCTGCCGATGAGGATGTGGTGATTGACAGAGTCGAAAGCCTTGGCCAGATCAATGAATACGGCTGCACAGTAATGTTTCTTATCGATGGCGGTTAAGATATCGTTTAGGACCTTGAGCGTGGCTGAGGTGCACCCATGACCAGCTCTGAAACCAGATTGCATAGCAGAGAAGGTATGGTGAGATTCAAAATGGTCGGTAATCTGTTTGTTGACTTGGCTTTCGAAGACCTTAGAAAGGCATGGTAGGATAGATATAGGTCTGTAGCAGTTTGGGTCAAGAGTGTCCCCCCCTTTGAAGAGGGGGATGACCGCAGCTGCTTTCCAATCTTTGGGAATCTCAGACGACACGAAAGAGAGGTTGAACAGGCTAGTAATAGGGGTGGCAACAATTTCGGCAGATAATTTTAGAAAGAAAGGGTCCAGATTGTCTAGCCCGGCTGATTTGTAGGGGTCCAGATTTTGCAGCTCTTTCAGAACATCAGCTGAATGGATTTGGGAGAAGGAGAAATGGGGAAGGCTTGGGCGAGTTGCTGTTGGGGGTGCAGTGCTGTTGACAGGGGTAGGAGTAGCCAGGTGGAAAGCATGGCCAGCAGTAGAAAAATGCTTATTGAAATTTTCAATTATGGTGGATTTATCAGTGGTGACAGTGTTTCCTATCTTCAGTGCAGTGGGCAGCTGGGAGGAGGTGTTCTTATTCTCCATGGACTTTACAGTGTCCCAGAACTTTTTTGAGTTAGTGTTGCAAGAAGCAAATTTCTGCTTGAAAAAGCTAGCCTTGGCTTTTCTAACTGCCTGTGTATAATGGTTTCTAGCTTCCCTGAACAGCTGCATATCACGGGGGCTGTTCGATGCTAATGCAGAACGCCATAGGACGTTTTTGTGTTGATTAAGGGCAGTCAGGTCTGGGGAGAACCAAGGGCTATATCTGTTCCTGGTTCTAAATTTCTTGAATGGGGCATGTTTATTTAAGATGGTTAGGAAGGCATTTTTAAAAAATATCCAGGCATCCTCTACTGACGGGATGAGGTCAATATCCTTCCAGGATACCCCGGCCAGGTCGATTAGAAAGGCCTGCTCGCTGAAGTGTTTCAGGGAGCGTTTTACAGTGATGAGAGGAGGTCGTTTGACCGCTGACCCATTACGGATGCAGGCAATGAGGCAGTGATCGCTGAGATCTTGGTTGAAGACAGCAAAATATAAATAATAATAAATATATTGCCACGGACACACCAGAATGGCTTTCCAGTAGGTTTTGAGTGTTCCAGTCTCAGTCCTGACTTAGAATTGCTTGAAAATCAGAGACCAGTTTCAATATTGCTGTCCATCAATGATTCCTAACCAAATGAACTGAGCTGGAGCAAATTGGACAAAAACTATGGATATACACAGTGTAAAAAAAACATTAGGAACACCTGCTCTTTTCAGCGCCGACAGAGATGGCCGCCTCGCTTCGCGCTCCTAGAAAACTATGCAGTTTTTTGTTTTTTTACGTGTTATTTCTTACATTAGTACCCCAGGTCATCTTAGGTTTCATTACATACAGTCGAGAAGAACTACTGAACATAAGAGCAGCGTCAACTCACTATCAGTACGACCAAGAATATGACTTTCGCGAAGCGGATCCTGTGTTCTGCCTTTCACCCAGGACAACGGAATGGATCCCAGCCGGCGACCCAAAAAAACGACTTTGTAAAAGAGGGAAACGAAGCGGTCTTCTGGTCAGACTCCGGAGACGGGCACATCGTGCACCACTCCCTAGCATTCTTCTCGCCAATGTCCAGTCTCTTGACAACAAGGTTGATGAAATCCGAGCAAGGGTAGCATTCCAGAGGGACATCAGAGACTGTAACGTTCTTTGCTTCACAGAAACATGGCTCACTGGAGAGACGCTATCGGAGTCGGTGCAGCCAGCTGGTTTCTCCACGCATCGCGCCGACAGAAACAAACATCTTTCTGGTAAGAAGAGGGGCGGGGGCGTATGCTTCATGGTTAACGTGACGTGGTGTGGCCACAACAACATACAGGAACTCAAGTCCTTCTGTTCACCCGATTTAGAATTCCTCACAATCAAATGTCGACCGCATTATCTACCAAGGGAATTCTCTTCGATTATAATCACAGCCGTATATATTCCCCCCCAAGCAGACACATCGATGGCTCTGAACGAACTTTATTTGACTCTTTGCAAACTGGAATCCATATATCCGGAGGCTGCATTCATTGTAGCTGGGGATTTTAACAAGGCTAATCTGAAAACAAGACTCCCTAAATTTTATCAGCATATCGATTGTGCGACCAGTGCTGGAAAAACCTTGGATCATTGCTATTCTAACTTCCGCGACGCATATAAGGCCCTGCCCCGCTCTCCTTTCGGAAAAGCTGACCACGACTCCATTTTGTTGATCCCTGCCTACAGACAGAAACTAAAACAAGAAGCTCCCACGCTGAGGTCTGTTCAACGCTGGTCCGACCAATCTGATTCCACACTCCAAGACTGCTTCCATCACGTGGACTGGGATATGTTTCATATTGCGTCAGACAACAACATTGACGAATACGCTGATTCGGTGAGCGAGTTCATTAGAACGTGCGTTGAAGATGTCGTTCCCATAGCAACGATTAAAACATTCCCAAACCAGAAACCGTGGATTGATGGCAGCATTCGCGTGAAACTGAAAGCGCGAACCACTGCTTTTAACCAGGGAAAGGTGAACGGAAACATGACCGAATACAAACAGTGTAACTATTCCCTCCACAAGGCAATCAAACAAGCCAAGTGTCAGTATAGAGACAAAGTAGAAGCTCAATTCAACGGCTCAGACACAAGAGGTATGTGGCAGGGTCTACAGTCAATCACGGATTACAAAAATAAATCCTGGTCCGTGACGGGACTGGTTGTCTTGCTCCCAGGCAGACTAAATAACTTTTTTGCCCGCTTTGAGGACAATACAGTGCCACTGACACGGCCCGTAACTAAAACATGCGGACTCTCCTTCACTGCAGCCGACGTGAGGAAAACATTTAAACGTGTCAACCCTCGCAAGGCTGCAGGCCCAGACGGCATCCCCAGCCGCGCCCTCAGAGCATGCGCAGACCAGCTGGCTGGTGTGTTTACGGACATATTCAATCAATCCCTATCCCAGTCTGTTGTTCCCACATGCTTCAAGAGGGCCACCATTGTTCCTGTTCCCAAGAAAGCTAAGGTAACTGAGCTAAACGACTACCGTCATCATGAAGTGCTTTGAGAGACCATATCACCTCCACCCTACCTGACACCCTAGACCCACTCCAATTTGCTTACCGCCCAAATAGGTCCACAGACGATGCAATCTCAACCACACTGCACACTGCCCTAACCCATCTGGACAAGAGGAATACATATGTGAGAATGCTGTTCAACTACAGCTTGACATTTAACACCATGGTTCCCTCCAAGCTCGTCATCAAGCTCGAGACCCTGGGTCTCGACCCCGCCCTGTGCAACTGGGTACTGGACTTCCTGACGGGCCGCCCCCAGGTGGTGAGGGTAGGCAACAACATCTCCACCCCGCTGATCCTCAACACTGGGGCCCCACAAGGGTGCGTTCTGAGCCCTCTCCTGTACTCCCTGTTCACCCACGACTGCATGGCCACGCACGCCTCCAACTCAATCATCAAGTTTGCGGACGACACAACAGTGGTAGGCTTGATTACCAACAACGACGAGGGAGGAGGTGAGGGCCCTCGGAGTGTGGTGTCAAGGAAAATAACCTCACACTCAACGTCAACAAAACTAAGGAGATGATTGTGGACTTCAGGAAACAGCAGAGGGAGCACCCCCCTATCCACATCGATGGAACAATAGTGGAGAGGGTAGTAAGTTTTAAGTTCCTCGGCGTACACATCACGGACAAACTGAATTGGTCCACCTACACAGACAGCATGGTGAAGAAGGCGCAGCAGCGCCTCTTCAACCTCAGGAGACTGAAGAAATTCGGCTTGTCACCAAAAGCACTCAAACTTCTACAGATGCACAATCGAGAGCATCCTGTCGGGCTGTATCACCGCCTGGTACGGCAACTGCTCCGCCCACAACCGTAAGGCTCTCCAGAGTGTAGTGAGGTCTGCACAACGCATCACCGGGGGCAAACTAACTGCCCTCCAGGACACCTACACCACCCGATGTCACAGGAAGGCCATAAAGATCATCAAGGACAACAACCACCCGAGCCACTGCCTGTTCACCCCGCTATCATCCAGAAGGCGAGGTCAGTACAGGTGCATCAAAGCAGGGACCGAGAGACTGAAAAACAGCTTCTATCTCAAGGCCATCAGACTGTTAAACAGCCACCACTAACATTGAGTGGCTGCTGCCAACATACTGACTAAACTCCAGCCACTTTAATAATGGGAATTGATGGGAAATGTAAAATATATCACTAGCCACTTTAAACAATGCTACCTAATATAATGTTTACATACCCTACATTATTCATCTCATATGTATATACTGTACTCTATATCATCTACTGCATCTTTATGTAATACATGTATCACTAGCCACTTTAACTATGCCACTTTGTTTACATACTCATCTCATATGTATATACTGCACTTAATACCATCTACTGTATCTTGCCTATGCCGCTCTGTACCATCACTCATTCATATATCTTTATGTACATATTCTTTATCCCCTTACACTTGTGTCTATAAGGTAGTAGTTTTGGAATTGTTAGCTAGATTACTTGTTGGTTATTACTGCATTGTCGGAACTAGAAGCACAAGCATTTCGCTACACTCGCATTAACATCTGCTAACCATGTGTATGTGACAAATAAAATTTGATTTGATTTGACAGACTGACCAGGTGAATCATTAGGAACACCTGCTCTTTTCATGACAGACTGACCAGGTGAATCATTAGGAACACCTGCTCTTTTCATGACAGACTGACCAGGTGAATCATTAGGAACACCTGCTCTTTTCATGACAGACTGACCAGGTGAATCATTAGGAACACCTGCTCTTTTCATGACAGACTGACCAGGTGAATCATTAGGAACACCTGCTCTTTTCATGACAGACTGACCAGGTGAATCATTAAGAACACCTGCTCTTTTCATGACAGACTGACCAGGTGAATCATTAAGAACACCTGCTCTTTTCATGACAGACTGACCAGGTGAATCATTAAGAACACCTGCTCTTTTCATGACAGACTGACCAGGTGAATCATTAGGAACACCTGCTCTTTTCATGACAGACTGACCAGGTGAATCATTAGGAACACCTGCTCTTTTCATGACAGACTGACCAGACGAATCATTAGGAACACCTGCTCTTTTCATGACAGACTGACCAGGTGAATCATTAAGAACACCTGCTCTTTTCATGACAGACTGACCAGGTGAATCATTAAGAACACCTGCTCTTTTCATGACAGACTGACCAGGTGAATCATTAAGAACACCTGCTCTTTTCATGACAGACTGACCAGGTGAATCATTAAGAACACCTGCTCTTTTCATGACAGACTGACCAGGTGAATCATTAGGAACACCTGCTCTTTTCATGACAGACTGACCAGGTGAAGGCTTTGATCCCTTATTGATGTCACTAGTTAAATCCACTTCAATCAGTGTATCAATACTAGGAAGATGTTCTTAATGTTTTGTGCATCACTGGTTTTGGACATGAGGCCATAGCCAATATGCATATCACATCACTTTGTCATGTAGGATATTATTTTAAAAGTATTTAAATAGGATTCCAATGTTGGCCTCGCTGATCGTAGAAATTCCTTGA
Source organism: Oncorhynchus mykiss (assembly GCF_013265735.2). Taxonomy (NCBI): domain Eukaryota; kingdom Metazoa; phylum Chordata; class Actinopteri; order Salmoniformes; family Salmonidae; genus Oncorhynchus; species Oncorhynchus mykiss. Next base: position 93,771,278 of record NC_048569.1, on the reverse strand, counting down.
GATTGTGAAGTGTCATTTTCTTTTTTTACATATGCATTTGGAAAACTGAAATCTATATTTTTTGGGTCCAACATTTTTAAAAACTTGGCCTGGAAAGAGGACAAGTATTAATGTCAAGACCTGCAATAAGACAGAATCAGGGAATTAGATGGTACCATTGTTTGGGGGAGAAACATTCCACTTTTCTCACCTTCGGTATCAAGATCCTCCAAGTTATGGCTCCCCTGACCACTTGATGTATTTGGGGGTAAAGAGGAATCCTGGTTCTGGTTGCTCTGCTCTGCAGGAGTATCTATATCTGCGGTTGTCTGCTCTACCTGAGCATCTTCCTCTGTAGAGCCTCTCTCACTGCTCTCCACTTGGGCAGTGGTGTTGTTCTCCTCTGGATCACGACCTGGCTGTTCCATTACTGCAGCAGAAGGCCCCGTCTCCTTTTTTACTAGAGCTACGGGAAACACAGAGGACGGACACAATAAGCAGTGCCTGGTGAAAGTATACACACCTCTTGCACCTCTCTGATTCAGAGGGGTTGGGTTAAATGTGGAAGATAAACTTCAGTTGTACAACTGACTAGGTATCCCCCTTTCCCATTTTACTGCCATTAATTTAAATAACAAAAATAGATGAAATTAGATGTTTTTCCTACCGATCTACACAACCTACTCCACATTTTCAAAGGTAAAAAAATGACAGATTTTAGATGGAGCTGTCTTGATTGTGTCTGTCTTTATACCCCAGAGTTTATACTTGGCGGAGGCATCGTTGGCAGCCATTACAGAAGTAAATCATTTTGAATAAGATTCTACCAACCTCATAAAACTCTTAGGGCAACATACAGTGTACAAAACATTACATCTAAAAAGGGATTACATTTGATTGTTTTACCCTACAGATCTACTCCACATTCACAAAGTGAAACAAAATCCACTCCAAATCATCCATTCTGTTTGCAACAAAGACGTAAAGTAATACTGCAAGACAACACTGAAAAGACATTTACTTGTTGGCCTAAATTACAAACTAGATTGGGTCAAATCCAATACAACAGAGTAAAACCCTCTGCATGTTCGAGTATTGTGATGGCAGCAGTTATGGGTATGCTTGTCACCAGCAGAAACTAGGGTGTTTGTCAGGATCAGAAGAAATATGAAAGGAACAAAGCTCAGGTAAAACGTTAAGAGAAAAACCCACCTCAGTCTTCTGAAAACTAAAACTATCCCAGGTTTAGAATTAAACTAAATATATTGCCAAGGACACACCAGAATGGCTTTCCAGTAGGTTTTGAGTGTTCCGGTCTCAGTCCTGACTTAAAATTGCTTGATAATCAGAGAGTTTCAATATTGCTGTCCATCAATGATTCCTAACCAAATGAACTGAGCTGGAGCAAATTGGACAAAAACTATGGATATACACAGTGTAACAAAAACATTAAGAACACCTGCTCTTTTCATGACAGACTGACCAGGTGAATCATTAAGAACACCTGCTCTTTTCATGACAGACTGACCAGGTGAATCATTAGGAACACCTGCTCTTTTCATGACAGACTGACCAGGTGAATCATTAAGAACACCTGCTCTTTTCATGACAGACTGACCAGGTGAATCATTAGGAACACCTGCTCTTTTCATGACAGACTGACCAGGTGAATCATTAAGAACACCTGCTCTTTTCATGACAGACTGACCAGGTGAATCATTAGGAACACCTGCTCTGTCCATGACAGACTGACCAGGTGAATCATTAGGAACACCTGCGCTTTTCATGACAGACTGACCAGGTGAATCATTAGGAACACCTGCTCTTTTCATGACAGACTGACCAGGTGAATCATTAGGAACACCTGCTCTTTTCATGAAGGACTGACCAGGTGAATCATTAGGAACACCTGCTCTTTTCATGACAGACTGACCAGGTGAATCATTAGGAACACCTGCTCTTTTCATGACAGACTGACCAGGTGAATCATTAGGAACACCTGCTCTTTTCATGACAGACTGACCAGGTGAATCATTAAGAACACCTGCTCTTTTCATGACAGACTGACCAGGTGAATCATTAAGAACACCTGCTCTTTTCATGACAGACTGACCAGGTGAATCATTAAGAACACCTGCTCTTTTCATGACAGACTGACCAGGTGAATCATTAGGAACACCTGCTCTTTTCATGACAGACTGACCAGGTGAATCATTAGGAACACCTGCTCTTTTCATGACAGACTGACCAGGTGAATCATTAGGAACACCTGCTCTTTTCATGACAGACTGACCAGGTGAATCATTAAGAACACCTGCTCTTTTCATGACAGACTGACCAGGTGAATCATTAAGAACACCTGCTCTTTTCATGACAGACTGACCAGGTGAATCATTAAGAACACCTGCTCTTTTCATGACAGACTGACCAGGTGAATCATTAAGAACACCTGCTCTTTTCATGACAGACTGACCAGGTGAATCATTAGGAACACCTGCTCTTTTCATGACAGACTGACCAGGTGAATCATTAGGAACACCTGCTCTTTTCATGACAGACTGACCAGGTGAATCATTAAGAACACCTGCTCTTTTCATGACAGACTGACCAGGTGAATCATTAGGAACACCTGCTCTTTTCATGACAGACTGACCAGGTGAATCATTAGGAACACCTGCTCTTTTCATGACAGACTGACCAGGTGAATCATTAAGAACACCTGCTCTTTTCATGACAGACTGACCAGGTGAATCATTAGGAACACCTGCTCTTTTCATGACAGACTGACCAGGTGAATCATTAAGAACACCTGCTCTTTTCATGACAGACTGACCAGGTGAATCATTAGGAACACCTGCTCTGTCCATGACAGACTGACCAGGTGAATCATTAGGAACACCTGCTCTTTTCATGACAGACTGACCAGGTGAATCATTAGGAACACCTGCTCTTTTCATGACAGACTGACCAGGTGAATCATTAAGAACACCTGCTCTTTTCATGACAGACTGACCAGGTGAATCATTAAGAACACCTGCTCTTTTCATGACAGACTGACCAGGTGAATCATTAAGAACACCTGCTCTTTTCATGACAGACTGACCAGGTGAATCATTAGGAACACCTGCTCTTTTCATGACAGACTGACCAGGTGAATCATTAGGAACACCTGCTCTTTTCATGACAGACTGACCAGACGAATCATTAGGAACACCTGCTCTTTTCATGACAGACTGACCAGGTGAATCATTAAGAACACCTGCTCTTTTCATGACAGACTGACCAGGTGAATCATTAAGAACACCTGCTCTTTTCATGACAGACTGACCAGGTGAATCATTAAGAACACCTGCTCTTTTCATGACAGACTGACCAGGTGAATCATTAAGAACACCTGCTCTTTTCATGACAGACTGACCAGGTGAATCATTAGGAACACCTGCTCTTTTCATGACAGACTGACCAGGTGAAGGCTTTGATCCCTTATTGATGTCACTAGTTAAATCCACTTCAATCAGTGTATCAATACTAGGAAGATGTTCTTAATGTTTTGTGCATCACTGGTTTTGGACATGAGGCCATAGCCAATATGCATATCACATCACTTTGTCATGTAGGATATTATTTTAAAAGTATTTAAATAGGATTCCAATGTTGGCCTCGCTGATCGTAGAAATTCCTTGAGATTGTGAAGTGTCATTTTCTTTTTTTACATATGCATTTGGAAAACTGAAATCTATATTTTTTGGGTCCAACATTTTTAAAAACTTGGCCTGGAAAGAGGACAAGTATTAATGTCAAGACCTGCAATAAGACAGAATCAGGGAATTAGATGGTACCATTGTTTGGGGGAGAAACATTCCACTTTTCTCACCTTCGGTATCAAGATCCTCCAAGTTATGGCTCCCCTGACCACTTGATGTATTTGGGGGTAAAGAGGAATCCTGGTTCTGGTTGCTCTGCTCTGCAGGAGTATCTATATCTGCGGTTGTCTGCTCTACCTGAGCATCTTCCTCTGTAGAGCCTCTCTCACTGCTCTCCACTTGGGCAGTGGTGTTGTTCTCCTCTGGATCACGACCTGGCTGTTCCATTACTGCAGCAGAAGGCCCCGTCTCCTTTTTTACTAGAGCTACGGGAAACACAGAGGACGGACACAATAAGCAGTGCCTGGTGAAAGTATACACACCTCTTGCACCTCTCTGATTCAGAGGGGTTGGGTTAAATGTGGAAGATAAACTTCAGTTGTACAACTGACTAGGTATCCCCCTTTCCCATTTTACTGCCATTAATTTAAATAACAAAAATAGATGAAATTAGATGTTTTTCCTACCGATCTACACAACCTACTCCACATTTTCAAAGGTAAAAAAATGACAGATTTTAGATGGAGCTGTCTTGATTGTGTCTGTCTTTATACCCCAGAGTTTATACTTGGCGGAGGCATCGTTGGCAGCCATTACAGAAGTAAATCATTTTGAATAAGATTCTACCAACCTCACACAACTCTTAGGGCAACATACAGTGTACAAAACATTACATCTAAAAAGGGATTACATTTGATTGTTTTACCCTACAGATCTACTCCACATTCACAAAGTGAAACAAAATCCACTCCAAATCATCCATTCTGTTTGCAACAAAGACGTAAAGTAATACTGCAAGACAACACTGAAAAGACATTTACTTGTTGGCCTAAATTACAAACTAGATTGGGTCAAATCCAATACAACAGAGTAAAACCCTCTGCATGTTCGAGTATTGTGATGGCAGCAGTTATGGGTATGCTTGTCACCAGCAGAAACTAGGGTGTTTGTCAGGATCAGAAGAAATATGAAAGGAACAAAGCTCAGGTAAAACGTTAAGAGAAAAACCCACCTCAGTCTTCTGAAAACTAAAACTATCCCAGGTTTAGAATTAAACTAAATATATTGCCAAGGACACACCAGAATGGCTTTCCAGTAGGTTTTGAGTGTTCCGGTCTCAGTCCTGACTTAAAATTGCTTGATAATCAGAGAGTTTCAATATTGCTGTCCATCAATGATTCCTAACCAAATGAACTGAGCTGGAGCAAATTGGACAAAAACTATGGATATACACAGTGTAACAAAAACATTAAGAACACCTGCTCTTTTCATGACAGACTGACCAGGTGAATCATTAAGAACACCTGCTCTTTTCATGACAGACTGACCAGGTGAATCATTAGGAACACCTGCTCTTTTCATGACAGACTGACCAGGTGAATCATTAAGAACACCTGCTCTTTTCATGACAGACTGACCAGGTGAATCATTAAGAACACCTGCTCTTTTCATGACAGACTGACCAGGTGAATCATTAAGAACACCTGCTCTTTTCATGACAGACTGACCAGGTGAATCATTAGGAACACCTGCTCTGTCCATGACAGACTGACCAGGTGAATCATTAGGAACACCTGCGCTTTTCATGACAGACTGACCAGGTGAATCATTAGGAACACCTGCTCTTTTCATGACAGACTGACCAGGTGAATCATTAGGAACACCTGCTCTTTTCATGAAGGACTGACCAGGTGAATCATTAGGAACACCTGCTCTTTTCATGACAGACTGACCAGGTGAATCATTAGGAACACCTGCTCTTTTCATGACAGACTGACCAGGTGAATCATTAGGAACACCTGCTCTTTTCATGACAGACTGACCAGGTGAATCATTAAGAACACCTGCTCTTTTCATGACAGACTGACCAGGTGAATCATTAAGAACACCTGCTCTTTTCATGACAGACTGACCAGGTGAATCATTAAGAACACCTGCTCTTTTCATGACAGACTGACCAGGTGAATCATTAGGAACACCTGCTCTTTTCATGACAGACTGACCAGGTGAATCATTAGGAACACCTGCTCTTTTCATGACAGACTGACCAGGTGAATCATTAAGAACACCTGCTCTTTTCATGACAGACTGACCAGGTGAATCATTAGGAACACCTGCTCTTTTCATGACAGACTGACCAGGTGAATCATTAGGAACACCTGCTCTTTTCATGACAGACTGACCAGGTGAATCATTAAGAACACCTGCTCTTTTCATGACAGACTGACCAGGTGAATCATTAGGAACACCTGCTCTTTTCATGACAGACTGACCAGGTGAATCATTAAGAACACCTGCTCTTTTCATGACAGACTGACCAGGTGAATCATTAGGAACACCTGCTCTGTCCATGACAGACTGACCAGGTGAATCATTAGGAACACCTGCTCTTTTCATGACAGACTGACCAGGTGAATCATTAGGAACACCTGCTCTTTTCATGACAGACTGACCAGGTGAATCATTAAGAACACCTGCTCTTTTCATGACAGACTGACCAGGTGAATCATTAAGAACACCTGCTCTTTTCATGACAGACTGACCAGGTGAATCATTAAGAACACCTGCTCTTTTCATGACAGACTGACCAGGTGAATCATTAGGAACACCTGCTCTTTTCATGACAGACTGACCAGGTGAATCATTAGGAACACCTGCTCTTTTCATGACAGACTGACCAGACGAATCATTAGGAACACCTGCTCTTTTCATGACAGACTGACCAGGTGAATCATTAAGAACACCTGCTCTTTTCATGACAGACTGACCAGGTGAATCATTAAGAACACCTGCTCTTTTCATGACAGACTGACCAGGTGAATCATTAAGAACACCTGCTCTTTTCATGACAGACTGACCAGGTGAATCATTAAGAACACCTGCTCTTTTCATGACAGACTGACCAGGTGAATCATTAGGAACACCTGCTCTTTTCATGACAGACTGACCAGGTGAAGGCTTTGATCCCTTATTGATGTCACTAGTTAAATCCACTTCAATCAGTGTATCAATACTAGGAAGATGTTCTTAATGTTTTGTGCATCACTGGTTTTGGACATGAGGCCATAGCCAATATGCATATCACATCACTTTGTCATGTAGGATATTATTTTAAAAGTATTTAAATAGGATTCCAATGTTGGCCTCGCTGATCGTAGAAATTCCTTGAGATTGTGAAGTGTCATTTTCTTTTTTTACATATGCATTTGGAAAACTGAAATCTATATTTTTTGGGTCCAACATTTTTAAAAACTTGGCCTGGAAAGAGGACAAGTATTAATGTCAAGACCTGCAATAAGACAGAATCAGGGAATTAGATGGTACCATTGTTTGGGGGAGAAACATTCCACTTTTCTCACCTTCGGTATCAAGATCCTCCAAGTTATGGCTCCCCTGACCACTTGATGTATTTGGGGGTAAAGAGGAATCCTGGTTCTGGTTGCTCTGCTCTGCAGGAGTATCTATATCTGCGGTTGTCTGCTCTACCTGAGCATCTTCCTCTGTAGAGCCTCTCTCACTGCTCTCCACTTGGGCAGTGGTGTTGTTCTCCTCTGGATCACGACCTGGCTGTTCCATTACTGCAGCAGAAGGCCCCGTCTCCTTTTTTACTAGAGCTACGGGAAACACAGAGGACGGACACAATAAGCAGTGCCTGGTGAAAGTATACACACCTCTTGCACCTCTCTGATTCAGAGGGGTTGGGTTAAATGTGGAAGATAAACTTCAGTTGTACAACTGACTAGGTATCCCCCTTTCCCATTTTACTGCCATTAATTTAAATAACAAAAATAGATGAAATTAGATGTTTTTCCTACCGATCTACACAACCTACTCCACATTTTCAAAGGTAAAAAAATGACAGATTTTAGATGGAGCTGTCTTGATTGTGTCTGTCTTTATACCCCAGAGTTTATACTTGGCGGAGGCATCGTTGGCAGCCATTACAGAAGTAAATCATTTTGAATAAGATTCTACCAACCTCACACAACTCTTAGGGCAACATACAGTGTACAAAACATTACATCTAAAAAGGGATTACATTTGATTGTTTTACCCTACAGATCTACTCCACATTCACAAAGTGAAACAAAATCCACTCCAAATCATCCATTCTGTTTGCAACAAAGACGTAAAGTAATACTGCAAGACAACACTGAAAAGACATTTACTTGTTGGCCTAAATTACAAACTAGATTGGGTCAAATCCAATACAACAGAGTAAAACCCTCTGCATGTTCGAGTATTGTGATGGCAGCAGTTATGGGTATGCTTGTCACCAGCAGAAACTAGGGTGTTTGTCAGGATCAGAAGAAATATGAAAGGAACAAAGCTCAGGTAAAACGTTAAGAGAAAAACCCACCTCAGTCTTCTGAAAACTAAAACTATCCCAGGTTTAGAATTAAACTAAATATATTGCCAAGGACACACCAGAATGGCTTTCCAGTAGGTTTTGAGTGTTCCGGTCTCAGTCCTGACTTAAAATTGCTTGATAATCAGAGAGTTTCAATATTGCTGTCCATCAATGATTCCTAACCAAATGAACTGAGCTGGAGCAAATTGGACAAAAACTATGGATATACACAGTGTAACAAAAACATTAAGAACACCTGCTCTTTTCATGACAGACTGACCAGGTGAATCATTAAGAACACCTGCTCTTTTCATGACAGACTGACCAGGTGAATCATTAGGAACACCTGCTCTTTTCATGACAGACTGACCAGGTGAATCATTAGGAACACCTGCTCTTTTCATGACAGACTGACCAGGTGAATCATTAAGAACACCTGCTCTTTTCATGACAGACTGACCAGGTGAATCATTAGGAACACCTGCTCTTTTCATGACAGACTGACCAGGTGAATCATTAAGAACACCTGCTCTTTTCATGACAGACTGACCAGGTGAATCATTAGGAACACCTGCTCTGTCCATGACAGACTGACCAGGTGAATCATTAGGAACACCTGCGCTTTTCATGACAGACTGACCAGGTGAATCATTAGGAACACCTGCTCTTTTCATGACAGACTGACCAGGTGAATCATTAGGAACACCTGCTCTTTTCATGAAGGACTGACCAGGTGAATCATTAGGAACACCTGCTCTTTTCATGACAGACTGACCAGGTGAATCATTAGGAACACCTGCTCTTTTCATGACAGACTGACCAGGTGAATCATTAGGAACACCTGCTCTTTTCATGACAGACTGACCAGGTGAATCATTAAGAACACCTGCTCTTTTCATGACAGACTGACCAGGTGAATCATTAAGAACACCTGCTCTTTTCATGACAGACTGACCAGGTGAATCATTAAGAACACCTGCTCTTTTCATGACAGACTGACCAGGTGAATCATTAGGAACACCTGCTCTTTTCATGACAGACTGACCAGGTGAATCATTAGGAACACCTGCTCTTTTCATGACAGACTGACCAGGTGAATCATTAGGAACACCTGCTCTTTTCATGACAGACTGACCAGGTGAATCATTAAGAACACCTGCTCTTTTCATGACAGACTGACCAGGTGAATCATTAAGAACACCTGCTCTTTTCATGACAGACTGACCAGGTGAATCATTAAGAACACCTGCTCTTTTCATGACAGACTGACCAGGTGAATCATTAAGAACACCTGCTCTTTTCATGACAGACTGACCAGGTGAATCATTAGGAACACCTGCTCTTTTCATGACAGACTGACCAGGTGAATCATTAGGAACACCTGCTCTTTTCATGACAGACTGACCAGGTGAATCATTAAGAACACCTGCTCTTTTCATGACAGACTGACCAGGTGAATCATTAGGAACACCTGCTCTTTTCATGACAGACTGACCAGGTGAATCATTAGGAACACCTGCTCTTTTCATGACAGACTGACCAGGTGAATCATTAAGAACACCTGCTCTTTTCATGACAGACTGACCAGGTGAATCATTAGGAACACCTGCTCTTTTCATGACAGACTGACCAGGTGAATCATTAAGAACACCTGCTCTTTTCATGACAGACTGACCAGGTGAATCATTAGGAACACCTGCTCTGTCCATGACAGACTGACCAGGTGAATCATTAGGAACACCTGCTCTTTTCATGACAGACTGACCAGGTGAATCATTAGGAACACCTGCTCTTTTCATGACAGACTGACCAGGTGAATCATTAAGAACACCTGCTCTTTTCATGACAGACTGACCAGGTGAATCATTAAGAACACCTGCTCTTTTCATGACAGACTGACCAGGTGAATCATTAAGAACACCTGCTCTTTTCATGACAGACTGACCAGGTGAATCATTAGGAACACCTGCTCTTTTCATGACAGACTGACCAGGTGAATCATTAGGAACACCTGCTCTTTTCATGACAGACTGACCAGACGAATCATTAGGAACACCTGCTCTTTTCATGACAGACTGACCAGGTGAATCATTAAGAACACCTGCTCTTTTCATGACAGACTGACCAGGTGAATCATTAAGAACACCTGCTCTTTTCATGACAGACTGACCAGGTGAATCATTAAGAACACCTGCTCTTTTCATGACAGACTGACCAGGTGAATCATTAAGAACACCTGCTCTTTTCATGACAGACTGACCAGGTGAAGGCTTTGATCCCTTATTGATGTCACTAGTTAAATCCACTTCAATCAGTGTATCAATACTAGGAAGATGTTCTTAATGTTTTGTGCATCACTGGTTTTGGACATGAGGCCATAGCCAATATGCATATCACATCACTTTGTCATGTAGGATATTATTTTAAAAGTATTTAAATAGGATTCCAATGTTGGCCTCGCTGATCGTAGAAATTCCTTGAGATTGTGAAGTGTCATTTTCTTTTTTTACATATGCATTTGGAAAACTGAAATCTATATTTTTTGGGTCCAACATTTTTAAAAACTTGGCCTGGAAAGAGGACAAGTATTAATGTCAAGACCTGCAATAAGACAGAATCAGGGAATTAGATGGTACCATTGTTTGGGGGAGAAACATTCCACTTTTCTCACCTTCGGTATCAAGATCCTCCAAGTTATGGCTCCCCTGACCACTTGATGTATTTGGGGGTAAAGAGGAATCCTGGTTCTGGTTGCTCTGCTCTGCAGGAGTATCTATATCTGCGGTTGTCTGCTCTACCTGAGCATCTTCCTCTGTAGAGCCTCTCTCACTGCTCTCCACTTGGGCAGTGGTGTTGTTCTCCTCTGGATCACGACCTGGCTGTTCCATTACTGCAGCAGAAGGCCCCGTCTCCTTTTTTACTAGAGCTACGGGAAACACAGAGGACGGACACAATAAGCAGTGCCTGGTGAAAGTATACACACCTCTTGCACCTCTCTGATTCAGAGGGGTTGGGTTAAATGTGGAAGATAAACTTCAGTTGTACAACTGACTAGGTATCCCCCTTTCCCATTTTACTGCCATTAATTTAAATAACAAAAATAGATGAAATTAGATGTTTTTCCTACCGATCTACACAACCTACTCCACATTTTCAAAGGTAAAAAAATGACAGATTTTAGATGGAGCTGTCTTGATTGTGTCTGTCTTTATACCCCAGAGTTTATACTTGGCGGAGGCATCGTTGGCAGCCATTACAGAAGTAAATCATTTTGAATAAGATTCTACCAACCTCACACAACTCTTAGGGCAACATACAGTGTACAAAACATTACATCTAAAAAGGGATTACATTTGATTGTTTTACCCTACAGATCTACTCCACATTCACAAAGTGAAACAAAATCCACTCCAAATCATCCATTCTGTTTGCAACAAAGACGTAAAGTAATACTGCAAGACAACACTGAAAAGACATTTACTTGTTGGCCTAAATTACAAACTAGATTGGGTCAAATCCAATACAACAGAGTAAAACCCTCTGCATGTTCGAGTATTGTGATGGCAGCAGTTATGGGTATGCTTGTCACCAGCAGAAACTAGGGTGTTTGTCAGGATCAGAAGAAATATGAAAGGAACAAAGCTCAGGTAAAACGTTAAGAGAAAAACCCACCTCAGTCTTCTGAAAACTAAAACTATCCCAGGTTTAGAATTAAACTAAATATATTGCCAAGGACACACCAGAATGGCTTTCCAGTAGGTTTTGAGTGTTCCGGTCTCAGTCCTGACTTAAAATTGCTTGATAATCAGAGAGTTTCAATATTGCTGTCCATCAATGATTCCTAACCAAATGAACTGAGCTGGAGCAAATTGGACAAAAACTATGGATATACACAGTGTAACAAAAACATTAAGAACACCTGCTCTTTTCATGACAGACTGACCAGGTGAATCATTAAGAACACCTGCTCTTTTCATGACAGACTGACCAGGTGAATCATTAGGAACACCTGCTCTTTTCATGACAGACTGACCAGGTGAATCATTAAGAACACCTGCTCTTTTCATGACAGACTGACCAGGTGAATCATTAGGAACACCTGCTCTTTTCATGACAGACTGACCAGGTGAATCATTAAGAACACCTGCTCTTTTCATGACAGACTGACCAGGTGAATCATTAGGAACACCTGCTCTGTCCATGACAGACTGACCAGGTGAATCATTAGGAACACCTGCGCTTTTCATGACAGACTGACCAGGTGAATCATTAGGAACACCTGCTCTTTTCATGACAGACTGACCAGGTGAATCATTAGGAACACCTGCTCTTTTCATGAAGGACTGACCAGGTGAATCATTAGGAACACCTGCTCTTTTCATGACAGACTGACCAGGTGAATCATTAGGAACACCTGCTCTTTTCATGACAGACTGACCAGGTGAATCATTAGGAACACCTGCTCTTTTCATGACAGACTGACCAGGTGAATCATTAAGAACACCTGCTCTTTTCATGACAGACTGACCAGGTGAATCATTAAGAACACCTGCTCTTTTCATGACAGACTGACCAGGTGAATCATTAAGAACACCTGCTCTTTTCATGACAGACTGACCAGGTGAATCATTAGGAACACCTGCTCTTTTCATGACAGACTGACCAGGTGAATCATTAGGAACACCTGCTCTTTTCATGACAGACTGACCAGGTGAATCATTAGGAACACCTGCTCTTTTCATGACAGACTGACCAGGTGAATCATTAAGAACACCTGCTCTTTTCATGACAGACTGACCAGGTGAATCATTAAGAACACCTGCTCTTTTCATGACAGACTGACCAGGTGAATCATTAAGAACACCTGCTCTTTTCATGACAGACTGACCAGGTGAATCATTAAGAACACCTGCTCTTTTCATGACAGACTGACCAGGTGAATCATTAGGAACACCTGCTCTTTTCATGACAGACTGACCAGGTGAATCATTAGGAACACCTGCTCTTTTCATGACAGACTGACCAGGTGAATCATTAGGAACACCTGCTCTTTTCATGACAGACTGACCAGGTGAATCATTAAGAACACCTGCTCTTTTCATGACAGACTGACCAGGTGAATCATTAAGAACACCTGCTCTTTTCATGACAGACTGACCAGGTGAATCATTAAGAACACCTGCTCTTTTCATGACAGACTGACCAGGTGAATCATTAAGAACACCTGCTCTTTTCATGACAGACTGACCAGGTGAATCATTAGGAACACCTGCTCTTTTCATGACAGACTGACCAGGTGAATCATTAGGAACACCTGCTCTTTTCATGACAGACTGACCAGGTGAATCATTAAGAACACCTGCTCTTTTCATGACAGACTGACCAGGTGAATCATTAGGAACACCTGCTCTTTTCATGAAGGACTGACCAGGTGAATCATTAGGAACACCTGCTCTTTTCATGACAGACTGACCAGGTGAATCATTAGGAACACCTGCTCTTTTCATGACAGACTGACCAGGTGAATCATTAGGAACACCTGCTCTTTTCATGACAGACTGACCAGGTGAATCATTAAGAACACCTGCTCTTTTCATGACAGACTGACCAGGTGAATCATTAAGAACACCTGCTCTTTTCATGACAGACTGACCAGGTGAATCATTAAGAACACCTGCTCTTTTCATGACAGACTGACCAGGTGAATCATTAGGAACACCTGCTCTTTTCATGACAGACTGACCAGGTGAATCATTAGGAACACCTGCTCTTTTCATGACAGACTGACCAGGTGAATCATTAAGAACACCTGCTCTTTTCATGACAGACTGACCAGGTGAATCATTAGGAACACCTGCTCTTTTCATGACAGACTGACCAGGTGAATCATTAGGAACACCTGCTCTTTTCATGACAGACTGACCAGGTGAATCATTAAGAACACCTGCTCTTTTCATGACAGACTGACCAGGTGAATCATTAGGAACACCTGCTCTTTTCATGACAGACTGACCAGGTGAATCATTAAGAACACCTGCTCTTTTCATGACAGACTGACCAGGTGAATCATTAGGAACACCTGCTCTGTCCATGACAGACTGACCAGGTGAATCATTAGGAACACCTGCTCTTTTCATGACAGACTGACCAGGTGAATCATTAGGAACACCTGCTCTTTTCATGACAGACTGACCAGGTGAATCATTAAGAACACCTGCTCTTTTCATGACAGACTGACCAGGTGAATCATTAAGAACACCTGCTCTTTTCATGACAGACTGACCAGGTGAATCATTAAGAACACCTGCTCTTTTCATGACAGACTGACCAGGTGAATCATTAGGAACACCTGCTCTTTTCATGACAGACTGACCAGGTGAATCATTAGGAACACCTGCTCTTTTCATGACAGACTGACCAGACGAATCAATAGGAACACCTGCTCTTTTCATGACAGACTGACCAGGTGAATCATTAAGAACACCTGCTCTTTTCATGACAGACTGACCAGGTGAATCATTAAGAACACCTGCTCTTTTCATGACAGACTGACCAGGTGAATCATTAAGAACACCTGCTCTTTTCATGACAGACTGACCAGGTGAATCATTAAGAACACCTGCTCTTTTCATGACAGACTGACCAGGTGAATCATTAGGAACACCTGCTCTTTTCATGACAGACTGACCAGGTGAAGGCTTTGATCCCTTATTGATGTCACTAGTTAAATCCACTTCAATCAGTGTATCAATACTAGGAAGATGTTCTTAATGTTTTGTGCATCACTGGTTTTGGACATGAGGCCATAGCCAATATGCATATCACATCACTTTGTCATGTAGGATATTATTTTAAAAGTATTTAAATAGGATTCCAATGTTGGCCTCGCTGATCGTAGAAATTCCTTGAGATTGTGAAGTGTCATTTTCTTTTTTTACATATGCATTTGGAAAACTGAAATCTATATTTTTTGGGTCCAACATTTTTAAAAACTTGGCCTGGAAAGAGGACAAGTATTAATGTCAAGACCTGCAATAAGACAGAATCAGGGAATTAGATGGTACCATTGTTTGGGGGAGAAACATTCCACTTTTCTCACCTTCGGTATCAAGATCCTCCAAGTTATGGCTCCCCTGACCACTTGATGTATTTGGGGGTAAAGAGGAATCCTGGTTCTGGTTGCTCTGCTCTGCAGGAGTATCTATATCTGCGGTTGTCTGCTCTACCTGAGCATCTTCCTCTGTAGAGCCTCTCTCACTGCTCTCCACTTGGGCAGTGGTGTTGTTCTCCTCTGGATCACGACCTGGCTGTTCCATTACTGCAGCAGAAGGCCCCGTCTCCTTTTTTACTAGAGCTACGGGAAACACAGAGGACGGACACAATAAGCAGTGCCTGGTGAAAGTATACACACCTCTTGCACCTCTCTGATTCAGAGGGGTTGGGTTAAATGTGGAAGATAAACTTCAGTTGTACAACTGACTAGGTATCCCCCTTTCCCATTTTACTGCCATTAATTTAAATAACAAAAATAGATGAAATTAGATGTTTTTCCTACCGATCTACACAACCTACTCCACATTTTCAAAGGTAAAAAAATGACAGATTTTAGATGGAGCTGTCTTGATTGTGTCTGTCTTTATACCCCAGAGTTTATACTTGGCGGAGGCATCGTTGGCAGCCATTACAGAAGTAAATCATTTTGAATAAGATTCTACCAACCTCACACAACTCTTAGGGCAACATACAGTGTACAAAACATTACATCTAAAAAGGGATTACATTTGATTGTTTTACCCTACAGATCTACTCCACATTCACAAAGTGAAACAAAATCCACTCCAAATCATCCATTCTGTTTGCAACAAAGACGTAAAGTAATACTGCAAGACAACACTGAAAAGACATTTACTTGTTGGCCTAAATTACAAACTAGATTGGGTCAAATCCAATACAACAGAGTAAAACCCTCTGCATGTTCGAGTATTGTGATGGCAGCAGTTATGGGTATGCTTGTCACCAGCAGAAACTAGGGTGTTTGTCAGGATCAGAAGAAATATGAAAGGAACAAAGCTCAGGTAAAACGTTAAGAGAAAAACCCACCTCAGTCTTCTGAAAACTAAAACTATCCCAGGTTTAGAATTAAACTAAATATATTGCCAAGGACACACCAGAATGGCTTTCCAGTAGGTTTTGAGTGTTCCGGTCTCAGTCCTGACTTAAAATTGCTTGATAATCAGAGAGTTTCAATATTGCTGTCCATCAATGATTCCTAACCAAATGAACTGAGCTGGAGCAAATTGGACAAAAACTATGGATATACACAGTGTAACAAAAACATTAAGAACACCTGCTCTTTTCATGACAGACTGACCAGGTGAATCATTAAGAACACCTGCTCTTTTCATGACAGACTGACCAGGTGAATCATTAGGAACACCTGCTCTTTTCATGACAGACTGACCAGGTGAATCATTAAGAACACCTGCTCTTTTCATGACAGACTGACCAGGTGAATCATTAGGAACACCTGCTCTTTTCATGACAGACTGACCAGGTGAATCATTAAGAACACCTGCTCTTTTCATGACAGACTGACCAGGTGAATCATTAGGAACACCTGCTCTGTCCATGACAGACTGACCAGGTGAATCATTAGGAACACCTGCGCTTTTCATGACAGACTGACCAGGTGAATCATTAGGAACACCTGCTCTTTTCATGACAGACTGACCAGGTGAATCATTAGGAACACCTGCTCTTTTCATGAAGGACTGACCAGGTGAATCATTAGGAACACCTGCTCTTTTCATGACAGACTGACCAGGTGAATCATTAGGAACACCTGCTCTTTTCATGACAGACTGACCAGGTGAATCATTAGGAACACCTGCTCTTTTCATGACAGACTGACCAGGTGAATCATTAAGAACACCTGCTCTTTTCATGACAGACTGACCAGGTGAATCATTAAGAACACCTGCTCTTTTCATGACAGACTGACCAGGTGAATCATTAAGAACACCTGCTCTTTTCATGACAGACTGACCAGGTGAATCATTAGGAACACCTGCTCTTTTCATGACAGACTGACCAGGTGAATCATTAGGAACACCTGCTCTTTTCATGACAGACTGACCAGGTGAATCATTAGGAACACCTGCTCTTTTCATGACAGACTGACCAGGTGAATCATTAAGAACACCTGCTCTTTTCATGACAGACTGACCAGGTGAATCATTAAGAACACCTGCTCTTTTCATGACAGACTGACCAGGTGAATCATTAAGAACACCTGCTCTTTTCATGACAGACTGACCAGGTGAATCATTAAGAACACCTGCTCTTTTCATGACAGACTGACCAGGTGAATCATTAGGAACACCTGCTCTTTTCATGACAGACTGACCAGGTGAATCATTAGGAACACCTGCTCTTTTCATGACAGACTGACCAGGTGAATCATTAAGAACACCTGCTCTTTTCATGACAGACTGACCAGGTGAATCATTAGGAACACCTGCTCTGTCCATGACAGACTGACCAGGTGAATCATTAGGAACACCTGCGCTTTTCATGACAGACTGACCAGGTGAATCATTAGGAACACCTGCTCTTTTCATGACAGACTGACCAGGTGAATCATTAGGAACACCTGCTCTTTTCATGAAGGACTGACCAGGTGAATCATTAGGAACACCTGCTCTTTTCATGACAGACTGACCAGGTGAATCATTAGGAACACCTGCTCTTTTCATGACAGACTGACCAGGTGAATCATTAGGAACACCTGCTCTTTTCATGACAGACTGACCAGGTGAATCATTAAGAACACCTGCTCTTTTCATGACAGACTGACCAGGTGAATCATTAAGAACACCTGCTCTTTTCATGACAGACTGACCAGGTGAATCATTAAGAACACCTGCTCTTTTCATGACAGACTGACCAGGTGAATCATTAGGAACACCTGCTCTTTTCATGACAGACTGACCAGGTGAATCATTAGGAACACCTGCTCTTTTCATGACAGACTGACCAGGTGAATCATTAAGAACACCTGCTCTTTTCATGACAGACTGACCAGGTGAATCATTAGGAACACCTGCTCTTTTCATGACAGACTGACCAGGTGAATCATTAGGAACACCTGCTCTTTTCATGACAGACTGACCAGGTGAATCATTAAGAACACCTGCTCTTTTCATGACAGACTGACCAGGTGAATCATTAGGAACACCTGCTCTTTTCATGACAGACTGACCAGGTGAATCATTAAGAACACCTGCTCTTTTCATGACAGACTGACCAGGTGAATCATTAGGAACACCTGCTCTGTCCATGACAGACTGACCAGGTGAATCATTAGGAACACCTGCTCTTTTCATGACAGACTGACCAGGTGAATCATTAGGAACACCTGCTCTTTTCATGACAGACTGACCAGGTGAATCATTAAGAACACCTGCTCTTTTCATGACAGACTGACCAGGTGAATCATTAAGAACACCTGCTCTTTTCATGACAGACTGACCAGGTGAATCATTAAGAACACCTGCTCTTTTCATGACAGACTGACCAGGTGAATCATTAGGAACACCTGCTCTTTTCATGACAGACTGACCAGGTGAATCATTAGGAACACCTGCTCTTTTCATGACAGACTGACCAGACGAATCATTAGGAACACCTGCTCTTTTCATGACAGACTGACCAGGTGAATCATTAAGAACACCTGCTCTTTTCATGACAGACTGACCAGGTGAATCATTAAGAACACCTGCTCTTTTCATGACAGACTGACCAGGTGAATCATTAAGAACACCTGCTCTTTTCATGACAGACTGACCAGGTGAATCATTAAGAACACCTGCTCTTTTCATGACAGACTGACCAGGTGAATCATTAGGAACACCTGCTCTTTTCATGACAGACTGACCAGGTGAAGGCTTTGATCCCTTATTGATGTCACTAGTTAAATCCACTTCAATCAGTGTATCAATACTAGGAAGATGTTCTTAATGTTTTGTGCATCACTGGTTTTGGACATGAGGCCATAGCCAATATGCATATCACATCACTTTGTCATGTAGGATATTATTTTAAAAGTATTTAAATAGGATTCCAATGTTGGCCTCGCTGATCGTAGAAATTCCTTGAGATTGTGAAGTGTCATTTTCTTTTTTTACATATGCATTTGGAAAACTGAAATCTATATTTTTTGGGTCCAACATTTTTAAAAACTTGGCCTGGAAAGAGGACAAGTATTAATGTCAAGACCTGCAATAAGACAGAATCAGGGAATTAGATGGTACCATTGTTTGGGGGAGAAACATTCCACTTTTCTCACCTTCGGTATCAAGATCCTCCAAGTTATGGCTCCCCTGACCACTTGATGTATTTGGGGGTAAAGAGGAATCCTGGTTCTGGTTGCTCTGCTCTGCAGGAGTATCTATATCTGCGGTTGTCTGCTCTACCTGAGCATCTTCCTCTGTAGAGCCTCTCTCACTGCTCTCCACTTGGGCAGTGGTGTTGTTCTCCTCTGGATCACGACCTGGCTGTTCCATTACTGCAGCAGAAGGCCCCGTCTCCTTTTTTACTAGAGCTACGGGAAACACAGAGGACGGACACAATAAGCAGTGCCTGGTGAAAGTATACACACCTCTTGCACCTCTCTGATTCAGAGGGGTTGGGTTAAATGTGGAAGATAAACTTCAGTTGTACAACTGACTAGGTATCCCCCTTTCCCATTTTACTGCCATTAATTTAAATAACAAAAATAGATGAAATTAGATGTTTTTCCTACCGATCTACACAACCTACTCCACATTTTCAAAGGTAAAAAAATGACAGATTTTAGATGGAGCTGTCTTGATTGTGTCTGTCTTTATACCCCAGAGTTTATACTTGGCGGAGGCATCGTTGGCAGCCATTACAGAAGTAAATCATTTTGAATAAGATTCTACCAACCTCACACAACTCTTAGGGCAACATACAGTGTACAAAACATTACATCTAAAAAGGGATTACATTTGATTGTTTTACCCTACAGATCTACTCCACATTCACAAAGTGAAACAAAATCCACTCCAAATCATCCATTCTGTTTGCAACAAAGACGTAAAGTAATACTGCAAGACAACACTGAAAAGACATTTACTTGTTGGCCTAAATTACAAACTAGATTGGGTCAAATCCAATACAACAGAGTAAAACCCTCTGCATGTTCGAGTATTGTGATGGCAGCAGTTATGGGTATGCTTGTCACCAGCAGAAACTAGGGTGTTTGTCAGGATCAGAAGAAATATGAAAGGAACAAAGCTCAGGTAAAACGTTAAGAGAAAAACCCACCTCAGTCTTCTGAAAACTAAAACTATCCCAGGTTTAGAATTAAACTAAATATATTGCCAAGGACACACCAGAATGGCTTTCCAGTAGGTTTTGAGTGTTCCGGTCTCAGTCCTGACTTAAAATTGCTTGATAATCAGAGAGTTTCAATATTGCTGTCCATCAATGATTCCTAACCAAATGAACTGAGCTGGAGCAAATTGGACAAAAACTATGGATATACACAGTGTAACAAAAACATTAAGAACACCTGCTCTTTTCATGACAGACTGACCAGGTGAATCATTAAGAACACCTGCTCTTTTCATGACAGACTGACCAGGTGAATCATTAGGAACACCTGCTCTTTTCATGACAGACTGACCAGGTGAATCATTAAGAACACCTGCTCTTTTCATGACAGACTGACCAGGTGAATCATTAGGAACACCTGCTCTTTTCATGACAGACTGACCAGGTGAATCATTAAGAACACCTGCTCTTTTCATGACAGACTGACCAGGTGAATCATTAGGAACACCTGCTCTGTCCATGACAGACTGACCAGGTGAATCATTAGGAACACCTGCGCTTTTCATGACAGACTGACCAGGTGAATCATTAGGAACACCTGCTCTTTTCATGACAGACTGACCAGGTGAATCATTAGGAACACCTGCTCTTTTCATGAAGGACTGACCAGGTGAATCATTAGGAACACCTGCTCTTTTCATGACAGACTGACCAGGTGAATCATTAGGAACACCTGCTCTTTTCATGACAGACTGACCAGGTGAATCATTAGGAACACCTGCTCTTTTCATGACAGACTGACCAGGTGAATCATTAAGAACACCTGCTCTTTTCATGACAGACTGACCAGGTGAATCATTAAGAACACCTGCTCTTTTCATGACAGACTGACCAGGTGAATCATTAAGAACACCTGCTCTTTTCATGACAGACTGACCAGGTGAATCATTAGGAACACCTGCTCTTTTCATGACAGACTGACCAGGTGAATCATTAGGAACACCTGCTCTTTTCATGACAGACTGACCAGGTGAATCATTAAGAACACCTGCTCTTTTCATGACAGACTGACCAGGTGAATCATTAGGAACACCTGCTCTTTTCATGACAGACTGACCAGGTGAATCATTAGGAACACCTGCTCTTTTCATGACAGACTGACCAGGTGAATCATTAAGAACACCTGCTCTTTTCATGACAGACTGACCAGGTGAATCATTAGGAACACCTGCTCTTTTCATGACAGACTGACCAGGTGAATCATTAAGAACACCTGCTCTTTTCATGACAGACTGACCAGGTGAATCATTAGGAACACCTGCTCTGTCCATGACAGACTGACCAGGTGAATCATTAGGAACACCTGCTCTTTTCATGACAGACTGACCAGGTGAATCATTAGGAACACCTGCTCTTTTCATGACAGACTGACCAGGTGAATCATTAAGAACACCTGCTCTTTTCATGACAGACTGACCAGGTGAATCATTAAGAACACCTGCTCTTTTCATGACAGACTGACCAGGTGAATCATTAAGAACACCTGCTCTTTTCATGACAGACTGACCAGGTGAATCATTAGGAACACCTGCTCTTTTCATGACAGACTGACCAGGTGAATCATTAGGAACACCTGCTCTTTTCATGACAGACTGACCAGACGAATCATTAGGAACACCTGCTCTTTTCATGACAGACTGACCAGGTGAATCATTAAGAACACCTGCTCTTTTCATGACAGACTGACCAGGTGAATCATTAAGAACACCTGCTCTTTTCATGACAGACTGACCAGGTGAATCATTAAGAACACCTGCTCTTTTCATGACAGACTGACCAGGTGAATCATTAAGAACACCTGCTCTTTTCATGACAGACTGACCAGGTGAATCATTAGGAACACCTGCTCTTTTCATGACAGACTGACCAGGTGAAGGCTTTGATCCCTTATTGATGTCACTAGTTAAATCCACTTCAATCAGTGTATCAATACTAGGAAGATGTTCTTAATGTTTTGTGCATCACTGGTTTTGGACATGAGGCCATAGCCAATATGCATATCACATCACTTTGTCATGTAGGATATTATTTTAAAAGTATTTAAATAGGATTCCAATGTTGGCCTCGCTGATCGTAGAAATTCCTTGAGATTGTGAAGTGTCATTTTCTTTTTTTACATATGCATTTGGAAAACTGAAATCTATATTTTTTGGGTCCAACATTTTTAAAAACTTGGCCTGGAAAGAGGACAAGTATTAATGTCAAGACCTGCAATAAGACAGAATCAGGGAATTAGATGGTACCATTGTTTGGGGGAGAAACATTCCACTTTTCTCACCTTCGGTATCAAGATCCTCCAAGTTATGGCTCCCCTGACCACTTGATGTATTTGGGGGTAAAGAGGAATCCTGGTTCTGGTTGCTCTGCTCTGCAGGAGTATCTATATCTGCGGTTGTCTGCTCTACCTGAGCATCTTCCTCTGTAGAGCCTCTCTCACTGCTCTCCACTTGGGCAGTGGTGTTGTTCTCCTCTGGATCACGACCTGGCTGTTCCATTACTGCAGCAGAAGGCCCCGTCTCCTTTTTTACTAGAGCTACGGGAAACACAGAGGACGGACACAATAAGCAGTGCCTGGTGAAAGTATACACACCTCTTGCACCTCTCTGATTCAGAGGGGTTGGGTTAAATGTGGAAGATAAACTTCAGTTGTACAACTGACTAGGTATCCCCCTTTCCCATTTTACTGCCATTAATTTAAATAACAAAAATAGATGAAATTAGATGTTTTTCCTACCGATCTACACAACCTACTCCACATTTTCAAAGGTAAAAAAATGACAGATTTTAGATGGAGCTGTCTTGATTGTGTCTGTCTTTATACCCCAGAGTTTATACTTGGCGGAGGCATCGTTGGCAGCCATTACAGAAGTAAATCATTTTGAATAAGATTCTACCAACCTCACACAACTCTTAGGGCAACATACAGTGTACAAAACATTACATCTAAAAAGGGATTACATTTGATTGTTTTACCCTACAGATCTACTCCACATTCACAAAGTGAAACAAAATCCACTCCAAATCATCCATTCTGTTTGCAACAAAGACGTAAAGTAATACTGCAAGACAACACTGAAAAGACATTTACTTGTTGGCCTAAATTACAAACTAGATTGGGTCAAATCCAATACAACAGAGTAAAACCCTCTGCATGTTCGAGTATTGTGATGGCAGCAGTTATGGGTATGCTTGTCACCAGCAGAAACTAGGGTGTTTGTCAGGATCAGAAGAAATATGAAAGGAACAAAGCTCAGGTAAAACGTTAAGAGAAAAACCCACCTCAGTCTTCTGAAAACTAAAACTATCCCAGGTTTAGAATTAAACTAAATATATTGCCAAGGACACACCAGAATGGCTTTCCAGTAGGTTTTGAGTGTTCCGGTCTCAGTCCTGACTTAAAATTGCTTGATAATCAGAGAGTTTCAATATTGCTGTCCATCAATGATTCCTAACCAAATGAACTGAGCTGGAGCAAATTGGACAAAAACTATGGATATACACAGTGTAACAAAAACATTAAGAACACCTGCTCTTTTCATGACAGACTGACCAGGTGAATCATTAAGAACACCTGCTCTTTTCATGACAGACTGACCAGGTGAATCATTAGGAACACCTGCTCTTTTCATGACAGACTGACCAGGTGAATCATTAAGAACACCTGCTCTTTTCATGACAGACTGACCAGGTGAATCATTAGGAACACCTGCTCTTTTCATGACAGACTGACCAGGTGAATCATTAAGAACACCTGCTCTTTTCATGACAGACTGACCAGGTGAATCATTAGGAACACCTGCTCTGTCCATGACAGACTGACCAGGTGAATCATTAGGAACACCTGCGCTTTTCATGACAGACTGACCAGGTGAATCATTAGGAACACCTGCTCTTTTCATGACAGACTGACCAGGTGAATCATTAGGAACACCTGCTCTTTTCATGAAGGACTGACCAGGTGAATCATTAGGAACACCTGCTCTTTTCATGACAGACTGACCAGGTGAATCATTAGGAACACCTGCTCTTTTCATGACAGACTGACCAGGTGAATCATTAGGAACACCTGCTCTTTTCATGACAGACTGACCAGGTGAATCATTAAGAACACCTGCTCTTTTCATGACAGACTGACCAGGTGAATCATTAAGAACACCTGCTCTTTTCATGACAGACTGACCAGGTGAATCATTAAGAACACCTGCTCTTTTCATGACAGACTGACCAGGTGAATCATTAGGAACACCTGCTCTTTTCATGACAGACTGACCAGGTGAATCATTAGGAACACCTGCTCTTTTCATGACAGACTGACCAGGTGAATCATTAAGAACACCTGCTCTTTTCATGACAGACTGACCAGGTGAATCATTAAGAACACCTGCTCTTTTCATGACAGACTGACCAGGTGAATCATTAAGAACACCTGCTCTTTTCATGACAGACTGACCAGGTGAATCATTAAGAACACCTGCTCTTTTCATGACAGACTGACCAGGTGAATCATTAGGAACACCTGCTCTTTTCATGACAGACTGACCAGGTGAATCATTAGGAACACCTGCTCTTTTCATGACAGACTGACCAGGTGAATCATTAAGAACACCTGCTCTTTTCATGACAGACTGACCAGGTGAATCATTAGGAACACCTGCTCTTTTCATGACAGACTGACCAGGTGAATCATTAGGAACACCTGCTCTTTTCATGACAGACTGACCAGGTGAATCATTAAGAACACCTGCTCTTTTCATGACAGACTGACCAGGTGAATCATTAGGAACACCTGCTCTTTTCATGACAGACTGACCAGGTGAATCATTAAGAACACCTGCTCTTTTCATGACAGACTGACCAGGTGAATCATTAGGAACACCTTCTCTGTCCATGACAGACTGACCAGGTGAATCATTAGGAACACCTGCTCTTTTCATGACAGACTGACCAGGTGAATCATTAGGAACACCTGCTCTTTTCATGACAGACTGACCAGGTGAATCATTAGGAACACCTGCTCTTTTCATGACAGACTGACCAGGTGAATCATTAGGAACACCTGCTCTTTTCATGACAGACTGACCAGACGAATCATTAGGAACACCTGCTCTTTTCATGACAGACTGACCAGGTGAAGGCTTTGATCCCTTATTGATGTCACTAGTTAAATCCACTTCAATCAGTGTATCAATACTAGGAAGATGTTCTTAATGTTTTGTGCATCACTGGTTTTGGACATGAGGCCGTAGCCAATATGCATATCACATCACTTTGTCATGTAGGATATTATTTTAAATGTATTTAAATAGGATTCCAATGTTGGCCTCGCTGATCGTAGAAATTCCTTGAGATTGTGAAGTGTCAATTATATTATTTTACATATGCATTTGGAAAACTGAAATCTATATTTTTTGGGTCCAACATTTTTTTTAAACTTGGCCTGGAAAGAGGACAAGTGTTAATGTCAAGACCTGCAATAAGACAGAATCAGGGAATTAGATGGTACCATCGTTTGGGGGAGAAACATTCAACTTTTCTCACCTTCGATATCAAGATCCTCCAAGTTATGGCTCCCCTGACCACTTGATGTATTTGGGGGTAAAGAGGAATCCTGGTTCTGGTTGCTCTGCTCTGCAGGAGTATCTATATCTGCGGTTGTCTGCTCTACCTGAGCATCTTCCTCTGTAGAGCCTCTCTCACTGCTCTCCACTTGGGCAGTGGTGTTGTTCTCCTCTGGATCACGGCCTGGCTGTTCCATCACTGCAGCAGAAGGCCCCGTCTCATTTTTTACTAGAGCTACGGGAAACACAGAGGATGAACACAATAAGCAGTGCCTGGTGAAAGTATACACACCTCTTGCACCTCTCTGATTCAGAGGGGTTGGGTTAAATGTGGAAGATACACTTCAGTTGTACAACTGACTAGGTATCCCCCTTTCCCATTTTACTGCCATCAATTTAAATAACAAAAATATATGAAATTAGATGTTTTTCCTACCGATCTACACAACCTACTCCCCATTTTCAAAGGTAAAGAAATGACAGATTTTAGATGGAGCTGTCTTGATTGTGTCTGTCTTTATACCCCAGAGTTTATTTTTATTTATTTTATTTATTTTACCTTTATTTAACCAGGTAGGCAAGTTGAGAACAAGTTCTCATTTACAATTGCGACCTGGCCAAGATAAAGCAAAGCAGTTCGACAGATACAACAACACAGAGTTACACATGGAGTAAAACAAACATACAGTCAATAATAAAGTATAAACAAGTCTATATACAATGTGAGCAAATGAGGTGAGAAGGGAGGTAAAGGCAAAAAAAAGGCCTTGGTGGCAAGGTAAATACAATATAGAAAGTAAAACACTGGAATGGTAGTTTTGCAATGGAAGAATGTGCAAAGTAGAAATAAAAATAATGGGGTGCAAAGGAGCAAAATAAATAAATTAATTAAATACAGTTGGGAAAGAGGTAGTTGATAGGGCTAAATTATATGTGGGCTATGTACAGGTGCAGTAATCTGTGAGCTGCTCTGACAGTTGGTGCTTAAAGCTAGTGAGGGAGATAAGAGTTTCCAGTTTCAGAGATTTTTGTAGTTCGTTCCAGTCATTGGCAGCAGAGAACTGGAAAGAGAGGCGGCCAAAGAAAGAATTGGTTTTGGGGGTGACTAGAGAGATATACCTGCTGGAGCGTGTGCTACAGGTGGGAGATGCTATGGTGACCAGCGAGCTGAGATAAGGGGGGACTTTACCTAGCAGGGTCTTGTAGATGACATGGAGCCAGTGGGTTTGGCGACGAGTATGAAGCGAGGGCCAGCCAACGAGAGCGTACAGGTCGCAATGGTGGGTAGTGTATGGGGCTTTGGTGACAAAACGGATTGCACTGTGATAGACTGCATCCAGTTTGTTGAGTAGGGTATTGGAGGCTATTTTGTAAATTACATCGCCAAAGTCGAGGATTGGTAGGATGGTCAGTTTTACAAGGGTATGTTTGGCAGCATGAGTGAAGGATGCTTTGTTGCGAAATAGGAAGCCAATTCTAGATTTAACTTTGGATTGGAGATGTTTGATATGGGTCTGGAAGGAGAGTTTACAGTCTAACCAGACACCTAAGTATTTGTAGTTGTCCACGTATTCTAAGTCAGAGCCGTCCAGAGTAGTGATGTTGGACAGGCGGGTAGGTGCAGGTAGTGATCGGTTGAAGAGCATGCATTTAGTTTTACTTGTATTTAAGAGCAGTTGGAGGCCACGGAAGGAGAGTTGTATGGCATTGAAGCTTGCCTGGAGGGTTGTTAACACAGTGTCCAAAGAAGGGCCGGAAGTATACAGAATGGTGTCGTCTGCGTAGAGGTGGATCAGAGACTCACCAGCAGCAAGAGCGACCTCATTGATGTATACAGAGAAGAGAGTCGGTCCAAGAATTGAACCCTGTGGCACCCCCATAGAGACTGCCAGAGGTCCGGACAACAGACCCTCAGATTTGATTTATACTTGGCAGAGGCATCATTGGCAGCCATTACAAAAGTAAATCATTTTGAATAAGATTCTACCAAGATCGCACAACATTCAGTGTACAAAACATTACATCTAAAAGGGGATTATATTTGATTGTTTTACCCTACAGATCTACTCCACATTCACAAAGTGAAACAAAATCCACTCCAAATCATCCATTCTGTTTGCAACAAAGACGTAAAGTAATACTGCAAGACAACACTGAAAAGACATTTACTTGTTGGCCTAAATTACAAACTAGATTGGGTCAAATCCAATACAACACGAGTAAAACCCTCTGCATGTTCAAGTATTGTGTTGGCAGCAGTTATGGGTATGCTTGTCACCAGCAGAAACTAGGGTGTTTGTCAGGATCAGAAGAAATATGAAAGGAACAAAGCTCAGGTAAAACGTTAAGAGAAAAACCCACCTCAGTCTTCTGAAAACTAAAACTATCCCAGGTTTAGAATTAAACTAAATATATTGCCAAGGACACACCAGAATGGCTTTCCAGTAGGTTTTGAGTGTTCCGGTCTCAGTCCTGACTTAAAATTGCTTGAAAATCAGAGAGTTTCAATATTGCTGTCCATCAATGATTCCTAGCCAAATGAACTGAGCTGGAGCAAATTGGACAAAAACTATGGATATACACAGTGTAACAAAAACATTAAGAACACCTGCTCTTTTCATGACAGACTGACCAGGTGAATCATTAGGAACACCTGCTCTTTTCATGACAGACTGACCAGGTGAATCATTAAGAACACCTGCTCTTTTCATGACAGACTGACCAGGTGAATCATTAAGAACACCTGCTCTTTTCATGACAGACTGACCAGGTGAATCATTAGGAACACCTGCTCTTTTCATGACAGACTGACCAGGTGAATCATTAAGAACACCTGCTCTTTTCATGACAGACTGACCAGGTGAATCATTAGGAACACCTGCTCTGTCCATGACAGACTGACCAGGTGAATCATTAGGAACACCTGCGCTTTTCATGACAGACTGACCAGGTGAATCATTAGGAACACCTGCTCTTTTCATGACAGACTGACCAGGTGAATCATTAGGAACACCTGCTCTTTTCATGAAGGACTGACCAGGTGAATCATTAGGAACACCTGCTCTTTTCATGACAGACTGACCAGGTGAATCATTAAGAACACCTGCTCTTTTCATGACAGACTGACCAGGTGAATCATTAAGAACACCTGCTCTTTTCATGACAGACTGACCAGGTGAATCATTAGGAACACCTGCTCTTTTCATGACAGACTGACCAGGTGAATCATTAGGAACACCTGCTCTTTTCATGACAGACTGACCAGGTGAATCATTAAGAACACCTGCTCTTTTCATGACAGACTGACCAGGTGAATCATTAGGAACACCTGCTCTTTTCATGACAGACTGACCAGGTGAATCATTAGGAACACCTGCTCTTTTCATGACAGACTGACCAGGTGAATCATTAAGAACACCTGCTCTTTTCATGACAGACTGACCAGGTGAATCATTAGGAACACCTGCTCTTTTCATGACAGACTGACCAGGTGAATCATTAAGAACACCTGCTCTTTTCATGACAGACTGACCAGGTGAATCATTAGGAACACCTGCTCTGTCCATGACAGACTGACCAGGTGAATCATTAGGAACACCTGCTCTTTTCATGACAGACTGACCAGGTGAATCATTAGGAACACCTGCTCTTTTCATGACAGACTGACCAGGTGAATCATTAGGAACACCTGCTCTTTTCATGACAGACTGACCAGGTGAATCATTAGGAACACCTGCTCTTTTCATGACAGACTGACCAGGTGAATCATTAGGAACACCTGCTCTTTTCATGACAGACTGACCAGGTGAATCATTAAGAACACCTGCTCTTTTCATGACAGACTGACCAGGTGAATCATTAAGAACACCTGCTCTTTTCATGACAGACTGACCAGGTGAATCATTAAGAACACCTGCTCTTTTCATGACAGACTGACCAGGTGAATCATTAAGAACACCTGCTCTTTTCATGACAGACTGACCAGGTGAATCATTAAGAACACCTGCTCTTTTCATGACAGACTGACCAGGTGAATCATTAAGAACACCTGCTCTTTTCATGACAGACTGACCAGGTGAATCATTAAGAACACCTGCTCTTTTCATGACAGACTGACCAGGTGAATCATTAGGAACACCTGCTCTTTTCATGACAGACTGACCAGGTGAATCATTAGGAACACCTGCTCTTTTCATGACAGACTGACCAGGTGAATCATTAAGAACACCTGCTCTTTTCATGACAGACTGACCAGGTGAATCATTAGGAACACCTGCTCTTTTCATGACAGACTGACCAGGTGAATCATTAGGAACACCTGCTCTTTTCATGACAGACTGACCAGGTGAATCATTAAGAACACCTGCTCTTTTCATGACAGACTGACCAGGTGAATCATTAAGAACACCTGCTCTTTTCATGACAGACTGACCAGGTGAATCATTAGGAACACCTGCTCTTTTCATGACAGACTGACCAGGTGAAGGCTTTGATCCCTTATTGATGTCACTAGTTAAATCCACTTCAATCAGTGTATCAATACTAGGAAGATGTTCTTAATGTTTTGTGCATCACTGGTTTTGGACATGAGGCCGTAGCCAATATGCATATCACATCACTTTGTCATGTAGGATATTATTTTAAATGTATTTAAATAGGATTCCAATGTTGGCCTCGCTGATCGTAGAAATTCCTTGAGATTGTGAAGTGTCATTTTCTTTTTTTACATATGCATTTGGAAAACTGAAATCTATATTTTTTGGGTCCAACATTTCTAAAAACTTGGCCTGGAAAGAGGACAAGTATTAATGTCAAGACCTGCAATAAGACAGAATCAGGGAATTAGATGGTACCATTGTTTGGGGGAGAAACATTCCACTTTTCTCACCTTCGGTATCAAGATCCCCCAAGTTCTGGCTCCCCTGACCACTTGATGTATTTGGGGGTAAAGAGGAATCCTGGTTCTGGTTGCTCTGCTCTGCAGGAGTATCTATATCTGCGGTTGTCTGCTCTACCTGAGCATCTTCCTCTGTAGAGCCTCTCTCACTGCTCTCCACTTGGGCAGTGGTGTTGTTATCCTCTGGATCACGACCTGGCTGTTCCATTACTGCAGCAGAAGGCCCCGTCTCCTTTTTTACTAGAGCTACAGGAAACACAGAGGACGGACACAATAAGCAGTGCCTGGTGAAAGTATACACACCTCTAAGCACCTCTCTGATTCAGAGGGGTTGGGTTAAATGTGGAAGATACACTTCAGTTGTACAACTGACTAGGTATCCCCCTTTCCCATTTTACTGCCATTAATTTAAATAACAAAAATAGATGAAATTAGATGTTTTTCCTACCGATCTACACAACCTACTCCCCATTTTCAAAGGTAAAGAAATGACAGATTTTAGATGGAGCCGTCTTGATTGTGTCTGTCTTTATACCCCAGAGTTCATGCTTGGTGGAAGCATCGTTGGCAGCCATTACAGAAGTAAATCATTTTGAATAAGATTCTACCAAGATCGCACAACATTCAGTGTACAAAACATGACATATAAAAAGGGACTACATTTGATTGTTTTACCCTACAGATCTACTCCACATTCACAAAGTGAAACAAAATCCACTCCAAATCATCCATTCTGTTTGCAACAAAGACGTAAAGTAATACTGCAAGACAACACTGAAAAGACATTTACTTGTTGGCCTAAATTACAAACTAGATTGGGTCAAATCCAATACAACAGAGTAAAACCCTCTGCATGTTCAAGTATTGTGATGGCAGCATCATGTTATGGGTATGCTTGTCACCAGCAGGGACTGGGGTGTTTGTCAGGATCAGAAAAAATATGAAAGGAACAAAGCCCAGGTAAAACGTTAAGAGAAAAACTCACCTCAGTCTTCTGAAAACTATCCCAGGCTTAGAATTAAACTAAATATATTGCCAAGGACATACCAGCATGGCTTTCCAGTAGGTTTTGAGTGTTCCAGTCTCAGTCCTGACTTAAAATTGCTTGAAAATCAGAGACCAGTTTCAATATTGCTGTCCATCAGTGATTCCTAACCAAATGAACTGAGCTGGAGCAAATTGGACAAAAACTATGGATATACACAGTGTAAAAAAAACATTAAGAACACCTGCTCTTTTCAGCGCTGACAGAGATGGCCGCCTCGCTTCGCGCTCCTAGGAAACTATGCAGTTTTTTGGTTTTTTACGTGTTATTTCTTACATTAGTACCCCAGGTCATCTTAGGTTTCATCACATACAGTCGAGAAGAACTACTGTACATAAGAGCAGCGTCAACTCACTATCAGTACGACCAAGAATATGACTTTCGCGAAGCGGATCCTGTGTTCTGCCTTTCACCCAGGACAACGGAATGGATCCCAGCCGGCGACCCAAAAAAACGACTTCGTAAAAGGGGGAAACGGAGCGGTCTTCTGGTCAGACTCCGGAGACGGGCACATTGTGCACCACTCCCTAGCATTCTTCTCGCCAATGTCCAGTCTCTTGACAACAAGGTTGATGAAATCCGAGCAAGGGTAGCATTCCAGAGGGACATCAGAGACTAACGTTCTTTGCTTCACAGAAACATGGCTCATTGGAGAGACGCTATCGGAGTCGGTGCAGCCAGCTGGTTTCTCCACGCATCGCGCCGACAGAAACAAATATATTTCTGGTAAGAAGAGGGGCGGGGGCGTATGCTTCATGGTTAACGTGACGTGGTGTGGCCACAACAACATACAGGAACTCAAGTCCTTCTGTTCACCTGATTTAGAATTCCTCACAATCAAATGTCGACCGCATTATCTACCAAGAGAATTATCTTCGATTATAATCACAGCCGTATATATTCCCCCCCAAGCAGACATATCGATGGCTCTGAACAAACTTTATTTGACTCTTTGCAAACTGGAATCCATATATCCGGAGGCTGCATTCATTGTAGCTGGGGATTTTAACAAGGCTAATCTGAAAACAAGACTCCCTAAATTTTATCAGCATATCGATTGCGCGACCAGTGCTGGAAAAACCTTGGATCATTGCTATTCTAACTTCCGCGACGCATATAAGGCCCTGCTCCGCTCTCCTTTCGGAAAAGCTGACCACGACTCCATTTTGTTGATCCCTGCCTACAGACAGAAACTAAAACAAGAAGCTCCCACGCTGAGGTCTGTTCAACGCTGGTCCGACCAATCTGATTCCACACTCCAAGACTGCTTCCATCACGTGGACTGGGATATGTTTCGTATTGCGTCAGACAACAACATTGACGAATACGCTGATTCGGTGAGCGAGTTCATTAGAACGTGCGTTGAAGATGTCGTTCCCATAGCAACGATTAAAACATTCCCAAACCAGAAACCGTGGATTGATTGCAGCATTCGCGTGAAACTGAAAGCGCAAACCACTGCTTTTAATCAGGGCAAGGTGACCGGAAACATGACCGAATACAGTGTAACTATTCCCTCCGCAAGGCAATCAAACAAGCCAAGTGTCAGTATAGAGACAAAGTAGAAGCTCAATTCAACGGCTCAGACACAAGAGGTATGTGGCAGGGTCTACAGTCAATCACGGATTACAAAAAGAAAACCAGTCCCGTCACGGACCAGGATGTCTTGCTCCCAGGCAGACTAAATAACTTTTTTGCCCGCTTTGAGGACAATACAGTGCCACTGACACGGCCCGTAACCAAAACATGCGGACTCTCCTTCACTGCAGCCGACGTGAGGAAAACATTTAAACGTGTCAACCCTCGCAAGGCTGTAGGCCCAGACGGCATCCCCAGCCGCGCCCTCAGAGCATGCGCAGACCAGCTGGCTGGTGTGTTTACGGACATATTCAATCAATCCCTATCCCAGTCTGTTGTTCCCACATGCTTCAAGAGGGCCACCATTGTTCCTGTTCCCAAGAAAGCTAAGGTAACTGAGCTAAACAACTACCGTCATCATGAAGTGCTTTGAGAGACTAGTCAAGGACCATATCACCTCCACCCTACCTGACACCCTACACCCACTCCAATTTGCTTACCGCCCAAATAGGTCCACAGACGATGCAATCTCAACCACACTGCACACTGCCCTAACCCATCTGGACAAGAGGAATACCTATGTGAGAATGCTGTTCAACTACAGCTTGGCATTTAACACCATAGTGCCCTCCAAGCTCGTCATCAAGCTCGAGACCCTGGGTCTCGACCCCGCCCTGTGCAACTGGGTACTGGACTTCCTGACGGGCCGCCCCCAGGTGGTGAGGGTAGGCAACAACATCTCCACCCCGCTGATCCTCAACACTGGGGCCCCACAAGGGTGCGTTCTGAGCCCTCTCCTGTACTCCCTGTTCACCCACGACTGCATGGCCACGCACGCCTCCAACTCAATCATCAAGTTTGCGGACGACACAACAGTGGTAGGCTTGATTACCAACAACGACGAGGGAGGAGGTGAGGGCCCTCGGAGTGTGGTGTCAAGGAAAATAACCTCACACTCAACGTCAACAAAACTAAGGAGATGATTGTGGACTTCAGGAAACAGCAGAGGGAGCACCCCCCTATCCACATCGATGGAACAATAGTGGAGAGGGTAGTAAGTTTTAAGTTCCTCGGCGTACACATCACGGACAAACTGAATTGGTCCACCTACACAGACAGCATGGTGAAGAAGGCGCAGCAGCGCCTCTTCAACCTCAGGAGACTGAAGAAATTCGGCTTGTCACCAAAAGCACTCAAACTTCTACAGATGCACAATCGAGAGCATCCTGTCGGGCTGTATCACCGCCTGGTACGGCAACTGCTCCGCCCACAACCGTAAGGCTCTCCAGAGGGTAGTGAGGTCTGCACAACGCATCACCGGGGGCAAACTACCTGCCCTCCAGGACACCTACACCACCCGATGTCACAGGAAGGCCATAAAGATCATCAAGGACAACAACCACCCGAGCCACTGCCTGTTCACCCCGCTATCATCCAGAAGGCGAGGTCAGTACAGGTGCATCAAAGCAGGGACCGAGAGACTGAAAAACAGCTTCTATCTCAAGGCCATCAGACTGTTAAACAGCCACCACTAACATTGAGTGGCTGCTGCCAAC
Organism: Oncorhynchus mykiss; assembly: GCF_013265735.2. Taxonomy (NCBI): domain Eukaryota; kingdom Metazoa; phylum Chordata; class Actinopteri; order Salmoniformes; family Salmonidae; genus Oncorhynchus; species Oncorhynchus mykiss. Next base: position 93,736,034 of record NC_048569.1, on the reverse strand, counting down.
ATACTGACTAAACTCCAGCCACTTTAATAATGGGAATTGATGGGAAATGTAAAATATATCACTAGCCACTTTAAACAATGCTACCTAATATAATGTTTACATACCCTACATTATTCATCTCATATGTATATACTGTACTCTATATCATCTACTGTATCTTGCCTATGCCGCTCTGTACCATCACTCATTCATATATCTTTATGTACATATTCTTTATCCCCTTACACTTGTGTCTATAAGGTAGTAGTTTTGGAATTGTTAGCTAGATTACTTGTTGGTTATTACTGCATTGTCGGAACTAGAAGCACAAGCATTTCGCTACACTCGCATTAACATCTGCTAACCATATGTATGTGACAAATAAAATTTGATTTGATTTGACAGACTGACCAGGTGAATCATTAGGAACACCTGCTCTTTTCATGACAGACTGACCAGGTGAATCATTAGGAACACCTGCTCTTTTCATGACAGACTGACCAGGTGAATCATTAGGAACACCTGCTCTTTTCATGACAGACTGACCAGGTGAAGGCTTTGATTCCTTATTGATGTCACTAGTTAAATCCACTTCAATCAGTGTATCAATACTAGAAAGATGTTCTTAATGTTTTGTGCATCACTGGTTTGGACATGAGGCCATAGCCAATATGCATATCACATACACTTTGTCATGTAGGATATTATTTATGTAGGCTACATTAAACATGTTATTAAATAGGATTCCAATGTTGGCCTCGCTGATCGTAGAAATTCCTTGAGATTGTGAAGTGTCATTTTCTTTTTTTACATATGCATTTGGAAAACTGAAATCTATATTTTTTTGTGCCCAACATTTTTTTTAAACTTGGCCTGGAAAGAGGACAAGTGTTAATGTCAAGACCTGCAATAAGACAGAATCAGGGAATTAGATGGTACCATTGTTTGGGGGAGAAACATTCAACTTTTCTCACCTTCAGTATCAAGATCCTCCAAGTTCTTGCTCCCCTGACCACTTGATGTATTTGGGGGTAAAGAGGAATCCTGGTTCTGGTTGCTCTGCTCTGCAGGAGTATCTATATCTGCGGTTCTCTGCTCTACCTGAGCATCTTTCTCTGTAGAGCCTCTCTCACTGCTCTCCACTTGGGCAGTGGTGTTGTTCTCCTCTGGATCACGACCTGGCTGTTCCATTACTGCAGCAGAAGGCCCCGTCTCCTTTTTTACTAGAGCTACGGGAAACACAGAGGATGAACACAATAAGCAGTGCCTGGTGAAAGTATACACACCTCTTGCACCTCTCTGATTCAGAGGGGTTGGGTTAAATGTGGAAGATACACTTCAGTTGAATACATTCAGATGACATTTACTTTTTGGCCTAAATTACAAACTAGATTGGGTCAAATACAATACAACAGAGTAAAACCCTCTGCATGTTCAAGTATTGTGATGGCAGCATCATGTTATGGGTATGCTTGTCACCAGCAGGGACTGGGGAGTTTGTCAGGATCAGAAGAAATATGAAAGGAACAAAGCCCAGGTAAAACGTTGAGAAAAACCCACCTCAGTCTTCTGAAAACTAAAACTATCCCAGGTTTAGAATTAAACTAAATACACTGCTCAAAAAAATAAAGGGAACACTAAAAAAACACATCCAAGATCTGAATGAATGAAATATTCTTATTAAATCATTTTCTCTTTACATAGTTGAATGTGCTGACAACAAAATCACACAAAAATGATCAATGGAAATCAAATTTATCAACCCATGGAGGTCTGGATTTGGAGAACCACACTACAGGCTGATCCAACTTTGATGTCATGTCCTTAAAACAAGTCATAATGAGGCTCAGTAGTGTGTGTGGCCTCCACGTGCCTGTATGACCTCCCTACAACGCCTGGGCATGCTCCTGATGAGGTGGCGGATGGTCTCCTGAGGGATCTCCTCCCAGACGTGGACTAAAGCATCCGCCAACTCCTGGACAGTGTGTGGTGCAACGTGGCGTTGGTGGATGGAGCGAGACATGATGTCCCAGATGTGCTCAATTGGATTCAGGTCTGGGGAACGGGCGGCCCAGTCCATAGCAGCAATGCCTTCCTCTTGCAGGAACTGCTGACACACTCCATCCACATGAGGTCTAGCATTGTCTTGCATTAGGAGGAACCCAGGGCCAACCGCACCAGCATATGGTCTCACAAGGGGTCTGAGGATCTCATCTCGGTACCTAATGGCAGTCAGGCTACCTCTGGCGAGCACATGGAGGGCTGTGCGGCCCCCCAAAGAAATGCCACCCCACACCATAACTGACCCTCCGCCAAACCGGTCATGCTGGAGGATGTTGCAGGCAGCAGAACGTTCTCCACGGCGTCTCCAGACTGTCACGTCTGTCACATGTGCTCAGTGTGAACCTGCTTTCATCTGTGAAGAGCACAGGGCGCCAGTGGCGAATTTGCCAATCTTGGTGTTCTCTGGCAAATGAAAAACGTCCTACACGGTGTTGGGCTGTAAGCACCACCCCCACCTGTGGACGTCGGGCCCTCATACCACCCTCATGGAGTCTGCTCAAATGGTCAGAAACAGTTTGAGCAGACACATGCACATTTGTGGCCTGCTGGAGGTCATTTTGCAGTGCTCTGGCAGTGCTCCTCCTGCTACTCCTTGCACAAAGGCGGAGGTAGCGGTCCTGCTGCTGGGTTGTTGCCCTCCTACGGCCTCCTCCACGTCTCCTGATGTACTGGCCTGTCTCCTGGTAGCGCCTCCATGCTCTGGACACTACGCTGACAGACACAGCAAACCTTCTTGCCACAGCTCGCATTGATGTGCCATCCTGGATGAGCTGCACTACCTGAGCCACTTGTGTGGGTTGTAGACTCCGTCTCATGCTACCACTAGAGTGAAAGCACCGCCAGCATTCAAAAGTGACCAAAACATCAGCCAGGAAGCATAGGAACTGAGAAGTGGTCTGTGGTCCCCACCTGCAGAACCACTCCTTTATTGGGGGTGTCTTGCTAATTGCCTATAATTTCCACCTGTTGTCTATTCCATTTGCACAACAGCATGTGAAATTTATTGTCAATCAGTGTTGCTTCCTAAGTGGACAGTTTGATTTCACAGAAGTGTGATTGACTTGGAGTTACATTGTGTTGTTTAAGTGTTCCCTTTATTTTTTTGAGCAGTGTATATTGCCAAGGACACACCAGAATGGCTTTCCAGTAGGTTGTGAGTGTTCCGGTCTCAGTCCTGACTTAAAATTGCTTAAAAATCAGAGTTTCAATATTGCTGTCCTAACCAAGGACAGCAACATTGATTCCTAACCAAGGACAGCAATAATGATTCCTAACCAAGGACAGCAATAATGATTCCTAACCAAGGACAGCAATAATGATTCCTAACCAAGGACAGCAATAATAATTCCTAACCAAGGACAGCAACAATGATTCCTAACCAAGGACAGCAACAATGATTCCTAACCAAGGACAGCAACAATGATTCCTAACCAAGGACAGCAACAATGATTCCTAACCAAGGACAGCAACAATGACTCCTAACCAAGGACAGCAACAATGATTCCTAACCAAGGACAGCAACAATGATTCCTAACCAAGGACAGCAATAATGATTCCTAACCAAGGACAGCAATAATGATTCCTAACCAAGGACAGCAACAATGACTCCTAACCAAGGACAGCAACAATGACTCCTAACCAAGGACAGCAACAATGATTCCTAACCAAGGACAGCAACAATGATTCCTAACCAAGGACAGCAATAATGATTCCTAACCAAGGACAGCAACAATGACTCCTAACCAAGGACAGCAACAATGATTCCTAACCAAGGACAGCAATAATGATTCCTAACCAAGGACAGCAACAATGATTCCTAACCAAATGAACTGAGCTGGAGCAAATTTGACAAAAACTATAGATATACACAGTAAAAAAAACATTAAGAACACCTGCTCTTTTCATGACAGACTGACCAGGTGAATCATTAGGAACACCTGCTCTTTTCATGACAGACTGACCAGGTGAAGCATTAGGAACACCTGCTCTTTTCATGACAGACTGACCAGGTGAATCATTAGGAACACCTGCTCTGTCCATGACAGACTGACCAGGTGAATCATTAGGAACACCTGCTCTTTTCATGACAGACTGACCAGGTGAATCATTAGGAACACCTGCTCTTTTCATGACAGACTGACCAGGTGAATCATTAGGAACACCTGCTCTTTTCATGACAGACTGACCAGGTGAATCATTAGGAACACCTGCTCTTTTCATGAAGGACTGACCAGGTGAATCATTAGGAACACCTGCTCTTTTCATGACAGACTGACCAGGTGAATCATTAGGAACACCTGCTATTTTCATGACAGACTGACCAGGTGAATCATTAGGAACACCTGCTCTTTTCATGACAGACTGACCAGGTGAATCATTAGGAACACCTGCTCTTTTCATGACAGACTGACCAGGTGAATCATTAGGAACACCTGCTCTTTTCATGACAGACTGACCAGGTGAATCATTAAGAACACCTGCTCTTTTCATGACAGACTGACCAGGTGAATCATTAAGAACACCTGCTCTTTTCATGACAGACTGACCAGGTGAATCATTAAGAACACCTGCTCTTTTCATGACAGACTGACCAGGTGAATCATTAGGAACACCTGTTCTTTTCATGACAGACTGGCCAGGTGAATCATTAGGAACACCTGCTCTTTTCATGACAGACTGACCAGGTGAATCATTAGGAACACCTGCTCTTTTCATGACAGACTGACCAGGTGAATCATTAGGAACACCTGCTCTTTTCATGACAGACTGACCAGGTGAATCATTAGGAACACCTGCTCTTTTCATGACAGACTGACCAGGTGAATCATTAGGAACACCTGCTCTTTTCATGACAGACTGACCAGGCGAATCATTAGGAACACCTGCTCTTTTCATGACAGACTGACCAGGTGAATCATTAGGAACACCTGCTCTTTTCATGACAGACTGACCAGGTGAATCATTAGGAACACCTGCTCTTTTCATGACAGACTGACCAGGTGAATCATTAAGAACACCTGCTCTTTTCATGACAGACTGACCAGGTGAATCATTAGGAACACCTGCTCTTTTCATGACAGACTGACCAGGTGAATCATTAGGAACACCTGCTCTTTTCATGACAGACTGACCAGGTGAATCATTAGGAACACCTGCTCTTTTCATGACAGACTGACCAGGTGAATCATTAGGAACACCTGCTCTTTTCATGACAGACTGACCAGGTGAATCATTAGGAACACCTGCTCTTTTCATGACAGACTGACCAGGTGAAGCATTAGGAACACCTGCTCTTTTCATGACAGACTGACCAGGTGAAGCATTAGGAACACCTGCTCTTTTCATGACAGACTGACCAGGTGAATCATTAGGAACACCTGCTCTGTCCATGACAGACTGACCAGGTGAATCATTAGGAACACCTGCTCTTTTCATGACAGACTGACCAGGTGAATCATTAGGAACACCTGCTCTTTTCATGACAGACTGACCAGGTGAATCATTAGGAACACCTGCTCTTTTCATGACAGACTGACCAGGTGAATCATTAGGAACACCTGCTCTTTTCATGACAGACTGACCAGGTGAATCATTAGGAACACCTGCTCTTTTCATGAAGGACTGACCAGGTGAATCATTAGGAACACCTGCTCTTTTCATGACAGACTGACCAGGTGAATCATTAGGAACACCTGCTATTTTCATGACAGACTGACCAGGTGAATCATTAGGAACACCTGCTCTTTTCATGACAGACTGACCAGGTGAATCATTAGGAACACCTGCTCTTTTCATGACAGACTGACCAGGTGAATCATTAGGAACACCTGCTCTTTTCATGACAGACTGACCAGGTGAATCATTAAGAACACCTGCTCTTTTCATGACAGACTGACCAGGTGAATCATTAAGAACACCTGCTCTTTTCATGACAGACTGACCAGGTGAATCATTAAGAACACCTGCTCTTTTCATGACAGACTGACCAGGTGAATCATTAGGAACACCTGCTCTTTTCATGACAGACTGGCCAGGTGAATCATTAGGAACACCTGCTCTTTTCATGACAGACTGACCAGGTGAATCATTAGGAACACCTGCTCTTTTCATGACAGACTGACCAGGTGAATCATTAGGAACACCTGCTCTTTTCATGACAGACTGACCAGGTGAATCATTAGGAACACCTGCTCTTTTCATGACAGACTGACCAGGTGAATCATTAGGAACACCTGCTCTTTTCATGACAGACTGACCAGGTGAATCATTAGGAACACCTGCTCTTTTCATGACAGACTGACCAGGTGAATCATTAGGAACACCTGCTCTTTTCATGACAGACTGACCAGGTGAATCATTAGGAACACCTGCTCTTTTCATGACAGACTGACCAGGTGAATCATTAAGAACACCTGCTCTTTTCATGACAGACTGACCAGGTGAATCATTAGGAACACCTGCTCTTTTCATGACAGACTGACCAGGTGAATCATTAGGAACACCTGCTCTTTTCATGACAGACTGACCAGGTGAATCATTAGGAACACCTGCTCTTTTCATGACAGACTGACCAGGTGAATCATTAAGAACACCTGCTCTTTTCATGACAGACTGACCAGGTGAATCATTAAGAACACCTGCTCTTTTCATGACAGACTGACCAGGTGAATCATTAGGAACACCTGCTCTTTTCATGACAGACTGACCAGGTGAATCATTAGGAACACCTGCTCTTTTCATGACAGACTGACCAGGTGAATCATTAAGAACACCTGCTCTTTTCATGACAGACTGACCAGGTGAATCATTAAGAACACCTGCTCTTTTCATGACAGACTGACCAGGTGAATCATTAGGAACACCTGCTCTTTTCATGACAGACTGACCAGGTGAATCATTAGGAACACCTGCTCTTTTCATGACAGACTGACCAGGTGAATCATTAGGAACACCTGCTCTTTTTATGACAGACTGACCAGGTGAATCATTAAGAACACCTGCTCTTTTCATGACAGACTGACCAGGTGAATCATTAAGAACACCTGCTCTTTTCATGACAGACTGACCAGGTGAATCATTAGGAACACCTGCTCTTTTCATGACAGACTGACCAGGTGAAGGCTTTGATCCCTTATTGATGTCACTAGTTAAATCCACTTCAATCAGTGTATCAATACTAGGAAGATGTTCTTAATGTTTTGTGCATCACTGGTTTTGGACATGAGGCCATAGCCAATATGCATATCACATACACTTTGTCATGTAGGATATTATTTTAAAAGTATTTAAATAGGATTCCAATGTTGGCCTCGCTGATCGTAGAAATTCCTTGAGATTGTGAAGTGTCATTTTCTTTTTTTACATAACCATTTGGAAAACTGAAATCTATATTTTTTGGGTCCAACATTTTTAAAAACTTGGCCTGGAAAGAGGACAAGTGTTAATGTCAAGACTTGCAATAAGACAGAATCAGGGAATTAGATGGTACCATTGTTTGGGGGAGAAACATTCCACTTTTCTCACCTTCGGTATCAAGATCCTCCAAGTTCTGGCTCCCCTGACCACTTGATGTATTTGGGGGTAAAGAGGAATCCTGGTTCTGGTTGCTCTGCTCTGCAGGAGTATCTATATCTGCGGTTCTCTGCTCTGCCTGAGCATCTTCCTCTTCAGAGCCTCTCTCACTGCTCTCCACTTGGGCAGTGGTGTTGTTATCCTCTGGATCACGGCCTGGCTGTTCCATCACTGCAGCAGAAGGCCCCGTCTCCTTTTTTACTAGAGCTACAGGAAACACAGAGGACGGACACAATAAGCAGTGCCTGGTGAAAGTATACACACCTCTAGCACCTCTCTGATTCAGAGGGGTTGGGTTAAATGTGGAAGATACACTTCAGTTGTACAACTGACTAGGTACCCCCCTTTCCCATTTTACTGCCATCAATTTAAATAACAAAAATAGATTAAATTAGATGTTTTTCCTACCGATCTACACAACCTACTCCACATTTTCAAAGGTAAAGAAATGACAGATTTTATATGGAGCTGTCTTGATTGTGTCTGTCTTTATACCCCAGAGTTTATACTTGGCGGAGGCATCGTTGGCAGCCATTACAAAAGTAAATAATTTTGAATAAGATTCTACAAACCTCGCACAACTCTTAGGGCAACATACAGTGTACAAAACATGACATATAAAAAGGGATTTGATGTGCCCCTGGTGACTCGTTGGGCAGGCCGCACCACCCTCTGGAGAGCCCTGCGGTTGTGAACGGTGCAGTTGTCGTACCAGGCAGTGATACAGCCCGACACATTGGTGCGGCCTGCCCAACGAGTCACCAGGGGCACACTGCCTGCCCTCCAGAACAACTACAGCGCCCGGTGTCACAGGAAGGCCAAGAAGATCAAGGACCCCTGCTACCCGAGCCACAGCACATTCATCCCACCACCATACAGAAGGCAAGGTAAGTACAGGTGCATCAATGCTGGGACAGAGAGACTGAAAAACAGCTTCTATCTCAAGGCCATCAGACTGTTAAATAGTCCGCCCAGTACCTTGCCGTGAACTTTAGTCCCTGTCATTAGCCGGCTATCAACCGGTTACTCAATCCTGAACCTTAAACGCTGCCGTCTTATTTACAGACATGGAACACTGGTCAACTTTAATAATGTTGACATATTGTTTTAGCCACTTCATATGTATATACTGTATTCTAGCTCATTCTACTTAATGTTTGCTGTCCATATACTATTCTATGTGTTTTTCCAGATTTGCTACATATTCAATCCACATACTGTCTATAAATCATCCCCCACACACACACACACCGACATTGCTCGTTCTTAATTACATTCTTTGACTTTTTAGATTTATGCGTTTGTTGTGAATTGTTAGATATTAGTTGACTTTTGGAGCTAGAAACACAAGCATTTTGCTACACCCACAATAACATCTGCTAACCGTGTGTATGCGACCAATAACATCTGCTAACCGTGTGTATGCGACCAATAACATCTGCTAAATGTGTATGGACCAATAACATCTGCTAAATGTGTGTGCGACCAATAACATCTGCTAAATGTGTATGTGACCAAAAACATCTGCTGACCATGTGTATGCGACCAATAACATCTGCTAAATGTGTGTGCGACCAATAACATCTGCTAAATGTGTATGCGACCAATAACATCTGCTAAATGTGTATGCGACCAATAACATCTGCTAAATGTGTATGTGACCAATAACATCTGCTAAATGTGTGTGCGACCAATAACATCTGCTAAATGTGTGTGCGACCAATAACATCTGCTAAATGTGTGTGCGACCAATAACATCTGCTAAATGTGTGTGCGACCAATAACATCTGCTAAATGTGTATGTGACCAATAACATCTGCTGACCATGTGTATGCGACCAATACCATCTGCTGACCATGTGTATGCGACCAATAACATCTGCTAAATGTGTGTGCGACCAATAACATCTGCTAACCGTGTGTATGGACCAATAACATCTGCTAAATGTGTGTGCGGACCAATAACATCTGCTAAATGTGTGTGCGACCAATAACATCTGCTAAATGTGTATGCGACCAATAACATCTGCTAAATGTGTATGCGACCAATAACATCTGCTAAATGTGTATGCGACCAATAACATCTGCTAAATGTGTATGCGACCAATAACATCTGCTAAATGTGTATGTGACCAATAACATCTGCTAAATGTGTATGCGACCAATAACATCTGCTAACCGTGTGTATGGACCAATAACATCTGCTAAATGTGTGTGCGACCAATAACATCTGCTAAATGTGTGTGCGACCAATAACATCTGCTAAATGTGTGTGCGACCAATAACATCTGCTAAATGTGTGTGCGACCAATAACATCTGCTAAATGTGTGTGCGACCAATAACATCTGCTAAATGTGTATGCGACCAATAACATCTGCTAAATGTGTGTGCGACCAATAACATCTGCTAAATGTGTGTGCGACCAATAACATCTGCTAACCATGTGTGTGCGACCAATAACATCTGCTAAATGTGTGTGCGACCAATAACATCTGCTAAATGTGTGTGCGACCAATAACATCTGCTAAATGTGTGTGCGACCAATAACATCTGCTAAATGTGTGTGCGACCAATAACATCTGCTAAATGTGTGTGCGACCAATAACATCTGCTAAATGTGTATGCGACCAATAACATCTGCTAAATGTGTGTGCGACCAATAACATCTGCTAAATGTGTGTGCGACCAATAACATCTGCTAAATGTGTGTGCGACCAATAACATCTGCTAAATGTGTATGCGACCAATAACATCTGCTAAATGTGTGTGCGACCAATAACATCTGCTAAATGTGTATGCGACCAATAACATCTGCTAAATGTGTATGCGACCAATAACATCTACTAAATGTGTATGTGACCAATAACATCTGCTAAATGTGTATGCGACCAATAACATCTGCTAACCGTGTGTATGGACCAATAACATCTGCTAAATGTGTGTGCGACCAATAACATCTGCTAAATGTGTGTGCGACCAATAACATCTGCTAAATGTGTGTGCGACCAATAACATTTGCTAAATGTGTGTGCGACCAATAACATCTGCTAAATGTGTGTGCGACCAATAACATCTGCTAAATGTGTATGCGACCAATAACATCTGCTAAATGTGTGTGCGACCAATAACATCTGCTAAATGTGTGTGCGACCAATAACATCTGCTAAATGTGTGTGCGACCAATAACATCTGCTAAATGTGTATGGACCAATAACATCTGCTAAATGTGTGTGCGACCAATAACATCTGCTAAATGTGTATGCGACCAATAACATCTGCTAAATGTGTATGCGACCAATAACATCTGCTAAATGTGTATGCGACCAATAACATCTGCTAAATGTGTATGCGACCAATAACATCTGCTAAATGTGTATGCGACCAATAACATCTGCTAAATGTGTATGCGACCAATAACATCTGCTAAATGTGTATGCGACCAATAACATCTGCTAAATGTGTATGCGACCAATAACATCTGCTAAATGTGTATGCGACCAATAACATCTGCTAAATGTGTATGCAACCAATAACATCTGCTAAATGTGTATGTGACCAATACAATTTGATTTTGGAAATCATGATCGATAAGAAACGGATCAATTTAGAACTGAACAAAAATATAAAAAAACGCAACATGCAACAATTTCTACGATTTTACAATTCATATGAGGAAATCAGTCAATTTGAAATAAATTGGTTGTGGAAATCATTAGGCCCTAATCTGTGGATTTCAAATGACGGGGAATACAGATTTGCAACAGATGGTCACAGAAACCTTACAAAAAAAAAAGGTAGGGGTACCACTTGCCAGGTGGTAGCAGAGAGAACAGTCTATGACTTGGCTGGCTGGAGTCTGACCATTTGTAAGGCCTTCCTGTGACACCGCCTGGTATAGAGGTCCTGGATGGCAGGAAGTGCCTTGCGGTTGGATGCAGAGCAGTTGCTATACCAAACGGTGATGCAGCCAGTCAAGATGCTCTCAATGGTGCAGCTGTAGAACTTTGAGGATCTGAGTGCCCACGCCAAATCTTTTCAGCCTCCTCAGGCTTGTTGTTAAGTTAGGTAATTGGCACCAGGCGTGTCCATACAGCCTTTCCCTAGATAAAGTTCACCCCATTCATAGTGCCTATGATGAAGGCATCTTCTTCCCGAGTTCTGTTAACAGCCCCAACGCTCGGTCTGAATGTTAACACACATTGCTTGAGGTACAGTTTTGGAAACATATATGTGTGTGTGAGAAAGAAAGAGAGAAAGAGAGAAAGAGAGAAAGAGCGAGAGAGAGAGAGAGACACACACCTCTTTCATATCAGCAAGAAATAATTTTTCCTAAAACCAAGGTTAAATTACGACACCATATCTCCATGTTACAGCGTGTATACAGAAGACAGGCAGAAGACAGAGGCAACCACCTGTGCTAATTAGCTCTCTAGAATGCTCCTGTGCTAATTAGCTCTCTAGAATGCTCCTGTGCTAATTAGCTCTCTAGAATGCTCCTGTGCTAATTAGCTCTCTAGAATGCTCCTGTGCTAATTAGTTATCTAGAATGCTCCTGTGCTAATTAGTTATCTAGAATGCTCCTGTGCTAATTAGTTATCTAGAATGCTCCTGTGCTAATTAGTTATCTAGAATGCTCCTGTGCTAATTAGTTATCTAGAATGCTCCTGTGCTAATTAGTTATCTAGAATGCTCCTGTGTGTAATGAAAAGATGCCAGAAATATGTAATAAAAACTGTCAGCTGCAACTGTGTTAAAGATTAGACTTGATTTGTTTAATTCGTTTAAGCCTGTTAAAACAGTGTACAGTAAGTGTATATTTAGCATTTGTGAAATTATTTTGATGTGATATGAAAGTAAAGGGCTTCATGTTTCTAGAACCGTATCACAATTGAGAATCGATTTACGTTTAGATGGAGTTATTCTATTTTGCCAGAGCTAATCTACCTCTGAAAATAACACAATGTCCTTGGACCAAGGAGTAACGCAGTAGGCACGCCTATACTCTGGTTTAAAGATTTAATGTCACTTTTTGGACGACCCAATAAAATACACATAGTGTGTTATAGATCTGTCAGTCATTGAACGCAAGTTTAGGAAGCGGTATATCTGTTCTATGCTTCCCCGTTCTTAGAGATTCTTCGGGATTTTGACAATAAAGCCCTTTATCTACTTCCTCATAAGATGAACCATGGATTCCGTTTGCTGTTTGAAGGTAGTTGTTAACTAGCTTCCTTCATACTGGATGCAGACACAAAAGTGGTAACCATAAATTCATCTGACATTAGGGAAGTAGATAAAGGCCTTAATGGCCAAAGTCCCGAAGTGTCCCTTTAATTTTTGTTTTGCTCTTCTACTTTAGGTTTTGTACACCAGCTTCAAAAAGCTGAAAATACAATGTTTTTGGATACATATTTCACAGCGGTTTAGATGGTGCGATGATTCTGTACACTTAGTGCTTGTTCTGTCACATTAACTTAAATTAGGCAAACTGTTAGAATTTTAGCAAACAGAAAATGGCGGAACGATTTCTGTTTACCTGAAGTGATATTAAGTTAGTGTTGCTAACTATTAGTATAAACACTGTTGTGGTTATTTAACATAATTGTTTGCATTTCTATAGTGTTATGAGTATACTTACCCACTGTATCGCCTTCCTCAGATAAATATCCGCTTTAAATTTGCCTCTTGGTACAGAGGAGCAATAGGAAATGTCGCAGAATGACCGCTTATAGCCGGAACATAGATTCGTTAGCTATTTTTTTTCCAACGAAATGTATGGAACGTGTCACTTATTTCCGGTGTTCTGTCGAAACGGCCCCTCCTAGAAAACGCTTCTGAGAACTATGTAGCTAGCTAGTCTAAATATTTCATTTGCGCTATACGGTATAATTTATAGTGGAACCATGGATCCTAACATTTTACTAAACAACCCTACTCAACCAGCGAGGAGGTCGGGTCGACAAAAACAATTGACGAATGTTTTGTCAAACAGGCAGCTATACCTAATTCCATCTACACTGAGCAAAAATATAAACGCAACATGCAACAATTTCAAAGATTTTATAGAGTTACAGTTCAAATGAGTAAATCAGACACTTGAAATAAATTCATTAGGGCCTATTCTATAGATTTCAAATGCCTGGGAATATACAGATATGCATCTGTTGGTCACAGATTGATAGTAAAAAAACATAAGTAGGGATGTATATCAGAAAACCAGTCAGTATCTGGTGTGACCAACATTTGCCTCATGCAGCGCCACATCCGGTTGTTGATTGTTGCCTGTGGAATGTTGTCCCACTCCTCTTCAATTGATGTGCAAAGTTGCTGGATATTGGCGGGAACTGTAGCACACTGTTGTACACGATGATCCAGAGCATCCCAAACATGTTTAATGTGTGACTGCAAGTATGCAAGGCATGGAAGAACTGGGACATTTTAAGCTTCCAGGAATTGTGTACAGATCCTTGCGACATGGCATTGTGCATTATCATGCTGAAACATGAGGATGTCGGTGGATGAATTGCACGACAATGGGCCTCAGGATCGTGTCACGGTATCTCTGTGCCATCAATAAAATGCAATTGTGTTTGTTGTCCGTAGGTTATGCTTAGCCATACCATAACCCCACCATTCCCCATGGAGCAGTCTGTTCACAATGTTGACATCAGCAAATCCACTCACCCACACGACACCATTCACACTGTCTGCCATATTCCCAGTACAATTGAAACTGGGATTCATCAGTGAAAAGCACACTTGTCCAGCAGGCCAGGAAGGTGAGCATTTGCCCACTGAAGTCGGTTAAGATGCTGATCGGCAGTCAGGTCAAGACCCTGGTGAGGACGATGAGCACGCAAATGAGCTTCCCTGAGACGGTTTTGTACAGAAATGAATTGGTTGTGGAAACCCAGAGTTTCATCATCTGTCCGTGTGTCCACCCCCCCACCAAAAAATATATATATATTTATTATTATTATACATATACAGTAATAGTCAAAAGTTTGGACACACCTACTCATTCAAGGGTTTTTCTTTATTTTTTACTATTTTCTACGTTGCAGACTAATAGCGAAGACATCAAAACTATGAAATCACACATATGTAATCATGTAGTAACCAAAAAAGTGTAAAACAAATCAAAATATGTTATTTGAGATTCTTCAAAGCAGATGATGCCTTGAAAGCTTTGCACACTCTTGGCATTCTCTCAACCAGCTTCATGAGTAATGCTTTTCCAACAGTCTTGAAGGAGTTCCCACATATGCTGAGCATTTGGCTGCTTTTCCTTCACTCTGCGGTCCAACTCATCCCAAACCATCTTAGTTGGGTTGAGGTCGGATGATTGTGGAGGCCAGGTCATCTGACGCAGCACTCCATCCATCCTTGGTCAAATAGCCCTTACACAGCCTGGAGGTGTGTTATGAGTCATTGTCCTGTTAAAAAAACAAATGATAGTCCCACTAAGCGCAAACCAGATGGGATGGCATATTGCTGCAGAATTCTGTGGTAGCCATGCTGGTTAAGGGTGCCTTGAATTCTAAATAAATCACAGACAGTGTCAGCAGCAAAGCACCATCACACCTCCTCCTCTATGCTTCACGGTGGGAACCACACATGCAGAGATCATCCGTTCACCTACTCTGTGTCTCAAAAACACGGTGGTTGGAACCAAAAATCTCACATTTGGACTCATCAGACCAAAGGACAGATTTCCTACCGGTCTAATGTCCGTTGCTCGTATTTCTTGGCCCAAGCAAGTCTCTTCTTTTATTGGTGTCCTATAGTAGTGGTTTCTTTGCAGAAATTCAACCATGAAGGAAAGATTCACACAGTCTCCTCTGAACAGTTGATGTTGAGATGCGTCTGTTACTTGAACTCTGTGAAGCATTTATTTGGGCTGCAATCTGAGGTGCAGTTAACTCTAATGCATTTATCCTCTGCGGCAGAGGTAACTCTGGGTCTTCTTTTCTTTTGGCGGTCCTCATCAGAGCCAGTTTCATCATAGCACTTGATGGTTTTTGCAACTGCACTTGAAATAACTTTCAAAGTTCTTGAAATGTTCCGGATTGACTGACCTTCATGTCTTAAAGTAATGATGGACTGTTGTTTCTCTTTGCTTATTTGAGCTGTTCTTGCCATAATATGGACTTTGTCTTTTACCAAATAGGGGTATCTTCTGTATACCACCCCTACCTTGTCACAACACAACTGATTGGCTGAAACGCATTAAGAAGGAAAGAAATTCCACAAATTGACTTTTAACAAGGCACACCTGTTAATTGAAATGCATCCTCATGAAGCTGGTTGAGAGAATGCCAAGAGTGTGCAAAGCTTTCATCAAGGCAAAGGGTGGCTACATGGAAGAATCTCAAATATAAAATATATTTTGATTTGTTTAACACTTTTTTTGGTTACTATATGATTCCATATGTGTTATTTCATAGTTTTGTTGTCTTCACTATTATTCTACAATGTAGAAAATAGTAAAAAATAAAGAAAAAACCTTGAATGAGTAGGTGGGTCCAAACTTTTGACTTGTACTGTATATATTTTTTGAGCTCAATCCAGCTTTAAACTTACTTGTGAAAGTTGTAATAGTAGAATGCATTGGGTATTGCGTCATCAGTTCTTCTTTCATGTTAGTCATTGCATACCTTAGAGAGCCATTTATAACTTGCCTGAAATATCCAGATCAACTAGCCCATTTCAGCTTATGTTTATTTAGGTTTTTCAGCCCATAGATATTGTTGTAATTGTTTTCTCTCTCACTGAAATAGCACATGAATACACATTACGCATGTATGGAACTGCAAGAAAATTTGCTTTAAAACTGCAACATTTTCTTTGCAGCCCATGACAAAATGTGTCAAATTGCAGGAAATAAGCTTTAAACCTGCAAAATTCTCTCCACCAACCAACAATAGGGGTGTGAACAGTTTGGGTCATGAACAGTGCTTGTGCCCATAGATGTAGCCGTGGCGCGGGGGGGATGTTCTCCATTGCTGGAATGAGGGCCCGAATTAAAGTTTGCGATCCCCTGAGCTAACTGTTTCCGCTAACTTGTCTAGATACGCACCCACAAGTCAAAAATTGATATATCGTAAAAACTCATGAAATCAAAAAATATGCTATCTCTTCATTAGCAGTCATTAAAAGTATTCACATGGTCCTCATTAATTAGCTTAACCCGGCGCTAACGTTACTCATTAATTAGCTTAACCCAGCGCTAACGTTACTCATTAATTAGCTTAACCCGGTGCTAACGTTACTCATTAATTAGCTTAACCCAGCGCTAACGTTACTCATTAATTAGCTTGACCCGGCGCTAACGTTACTCATTAATTAGCTTAACCCGGCGCTAACGTTACTCATTAATTAGCTTAACCCACCGCTAACGTTACTCATTAATTAGCTTAACCCGGCGCTAACGTTACTCATTAATTAGCTTAACCCGGCGCTAACGTTACTCATTAATTAGCTTAACCCACCGCTAACGTTACTCATTAATTAGCTTAACCCACCGCTAACGTTACTCATTAATTAGCTTAACCCGGCGCTAACGTTACTCATTAATTAGCTTAACCCGCCGCTAACGTTACTCATTAATTAGCTTAACCCGGCGCTAACGTTACTCATTAATTAGCTTAACCCGGCGCTAACGTTACTCATTAATTAGCTTAACCCGGCGCTAACGTTACTCATTAATTAGCTTGTTGAAGCTACATACCTAGCTAAGAATTTAGAGTTTCAATTTAATTTATGAGTTAGCTAGTAGCTAGCTAAGTTAATGGTTAACCAGTCAAAAATGTGGAAGTTGGCGGTCAGATATAGAGATATAAATATATATATAGTTGTGAGAAGGATATATAAATATATATATAGAAAGAGAGAGATATACAGTATATAGAGATATATATGTATCCATCTTGGATGTAATGTTTCGCTTGCGTTATTGTCACTCACTAAACTCCTTTTCTCACCTTCGCCAACAGTTACTGTAAAGTTGACACCCACCCGCTGAAGAGGAGGAGGGAAGAGAACAAGATCCCATCCTCACCTGTCGATGGCCAAAGCAGAGTTGCAAAGAAAAAGCCACATCTCAGACTGGCCTATAAAAATAACAGATTAAGATGGGCAAAAGAACACAGACACTGGACAGAGGAACTCTGCCTAGAAGGCCAGCATCCCGGAGTCACCTCTTCACTGTTGACGTTGAGACTGGTGTTTTGCGGGTACTACTTAATGAAGCTGCCAGTTGAGGATTTGTGAGGCGTCTGTTTCTCAAACTAGACACTAATGTACTTGTCCTCTTGCTCAGTTGTGTACCGGGGCCTCATTCCTCTTTCTATACTGGTCAGGGCCTGTTTGCACTGTTCTGTGAAAGGATTAGTACACAGCGTTGTTCGAGATCTTCAGTATCTTGGCAATTTCTCACATGGAATAGCCTTCATTTCTCAGAACAATAATAGACTGACAAGTTTCAGAAGAAAGTTATTTGTTTCTGGCCATTTTGAGACTGTAATCTAACTCACAAATGCTGATGCTCCAGATACAATGCAAATTAATTACTTAAAAATCATACAATGTGATTTTCTGGATTTTTGTTTTAGATTCCGTCTCTCACCTATGATAAAAATGACAGACCTCTACATGCTTTGTAAGTAGGAAAACCTGCAAAATAGGCAGTGTATCAAATACTTGTTCTCCCCACTGTACATATTTATTACAAAAAAAAATATCTGTCCTTCACTGAGAGAAGGGGTCAGAGGTTATATTAGTGTCCGCACCATAGACCGTATTGGAAACGGGGGATGGAAATGTTTTATTTATTCAACAAGCGTTTCCCAGAAATGACTTTAGTCTGGAATGTTCTTTGTCAAGAACTTCCTCCTAACCTCTGTGTAGTGTGTTGATTAACTACCCAGGAGACTTTCTATCTTATAGTCACACCCTGATATAACCCCCCCAGATATGGAATGACAAACTCCTGTCTCTTCCTTGCAGGACATACGTCAGTCTTGATATGCTTGATAGAGGGGATCTCCAGCTTTCCTTCTCAGTGAGGCTGTTTCCCTGTTGATTAGGTTGTTGAATTAATGTCATGATAGACTCATATATTACATCTACTTATTTACCTCAGATCTCAAAAGAGTGTTTTAGTTGTTTTGTCTGAACATGAAACAAGCCAAACAGATAATTTGCGTTACTCCTTTTCCTGTTAATTAAAATTAGGCCAGACAAAAAAAAAATGTATATTATTTCCATATTTTTATACTTAGAATATGAAAAATGCTAATCTGTGACATCTGAAAGGTTATCATTTCTAGATAAGAGCTTTATTTTAACTTTATTTTTTTTACAAAATTGCAAAAAATTTGAACAAAATCACAGCCATTGTTATTCTGTTTGTTATATCAGTCAATCCCTGTCAATTGTAATGTTTTGTTTTGTCTTTGGATCAAGGTATCAACAGTAGAATCCTCTCAATGTTCAACACAAGCAGACAACTGATTGTGTGTATGTTTGGGTCAGTGTAGTCTCCTTAGAGGAGAAAGGGGAGGAACATCCTCCTCACTGAATTTCATACATTTATTGCCACCGGGGCCCACTGGTGTAACTGCTAAACTGCTTTCTGACTGTATACTGTGCTGTGTGATTGGTAGCGGGTTTACTAACGTGTTAGTTCTAGTAGCTATGTTGACTATGATGTGACAACGATGTAGGCTGTGTGTAGCAGTTATAGCAGTCACGTTATGAGGGTTTGGCTTGGAAAGTGTTTTTTTGCCTGGTCACAGACAGCTGATGTGTTGTGCACTGAAGTCCACAAGCGAAGGGAAAGGTGATAGGTGGAGAGCGCTTAGAAAGTTGTGAGAAGGAATTATAAATACAACGAGCAAAATTATCGTGCTGTTTTGAAAAGTGAACTGTGTATTCATTCCGCTGATTCTGTTGAAAAACTTTTCTTCAACGGAATCAAACGGAACGGGATAAAGTACATTCTACTAATCACTAAAGTAAATATTAGGCTACTTATTCATATAGCATGCATGACTTTTCAAACTCAATGAAAGACCTACATCTACATGGTTTTGAGTAAAGATAATTTGACAAGAGGAGCTCTAGAAAGATGCCTGAGTCTCCGAGTTGGATGACCGTTCACAACGATTTTCCCCAGTCGATTCAGTTCTATATTGAACAAAAATATAAACGCAACATGTAAAGTATTTGTCTCATGTTTCATGAGCTGAAAATAAAAATCCCCGAAATGTTCCATAAATAGTTTTTAAAAGGCACACATAGCCTATATATCAATACATACACACAATACATACAAACTATGTCAAATAGGGGAGAGACGTTTTTTGAAACCAGATTTGCTGTTTATTTGAGCAATATGAGATGGAACAGAGTTCCATTCAACAATGGCTCCATATAATACTGTACGCTTTCTTGAATTTTTCTGGATTTGGGGACTGTGAAAAGACCCCTGGTGCATGTCTGGTGGGGTAAGTGTGTGTGTCAGAGCTGTGTGTATGTTGACTATGCAAATAATTTGGGATTTTCAACACATTAATATTTCTTATAAACATCAGAAGTGATGCAGTCAGTCTCTCCTCAACTCATAGCCAAGAGAGACTGGCATGCATCGTATTTATATCAGCCCTCTGATTACAATGAAGAGCAAGACATTCCGCTCTGTTCTTGGTCAGCTGGAGTACACATCGTTGGATTCCTTAACGGATAAAATAAATCTATATTTTAAGAACGGAGCATTTTCTACATTCAAACTGAACCCCTGCAACTGGACACTGACATTTTGAGAGTCCGGTCTCCCCAAATTGAGGGCGAAGACCTCATCGCTAAAGTTGGTCGAAAATTCGATGTGCTACACCAAGCAGTACATATCCTGTAACTCCCAGTAATATATACCACAAATCTTTGGTTAAATCACATTATCTGATGTACCAACCTGTAGCTAATAGAACTGGTGGTCATGATGAAATTGCCATTCACAAAGAAACATACAGTAAGACAACACAGTATGATCAGTAAAGTTCAGGGACTTTGACTTGTAAAGCTGTGGAAGGAGTGTTATCATGATCTAACTGCCATTCCCGAGTCATCTGCTTGAAATCTAGCATAATGTCTAATCCCGAGAGAAAGAGAGAGATACAGAGAGAGAGAGAGAGAGATAGAAAGAGAGAGAGAGATACAGAGAGAGAGAGAGAGAAAGATACAGTTCACGGGATACAATTCCGCTACAATGACCCACGCAGGCAAAGGAATTCTGTTTCTGTATCTAGACTCAACTAGAAATCAAGAATGAAGCCAGGCGCCACACTGTATTGTCTGTTAGACAAAAATAAGATAATAAATTATACTCTATTGTACTTTGTGAACGACAGTTGAATTGTGCCAGCATAACATCAACATTATAGTAGACTAGATGAACATGCATACATGTGCACAGGCACAGAGATTACATTTACAACAATATTTAGCCTAATAGAAAGAAATGTGGCATAACCCTCAAGCTTTGCACAGTGACCAGACTGTACAAATGTACCTATGTAGGTAGGCAGACAGTATCTACCTACAGCCATGTCTATTAAGCATGCTTAGGCAAATAGTTGTGCAATAAAACCAGCTTCAGTTTCAGAGATTTACAACACTAAATTGTTGTATTATTGTTTCTTGTCACTGGTTGCTAGTAAATGTAGCTAGCTAGCTAGCTTGATATACATGTTATTTACATCTGTTTGGAATCCCATCTTGCGTCATGCCTATAATTTTGTGAGACTGAAATGCATCCACGATCATAATCATTACCAACGTCAACCCTCGTCAGTTATGTTACATAGCTAGCTCGTGAAAAATAATTTACAGTTGCTGATCTTACACGTTTGCTAACAAGTGACAAATGTGTGGCGTGGCGCATAACAAGTTAGCAGGCGCCAGGCTAACTAGCTAGCCATCTAGTTTGCTGGGAAACCTAGCATTTGGTGGCTGGTTGTAACATTGTAGCTCGCTGTTTAATATCCATATCTACTAAAAAGAGAACAGGTTTTACAATCGAGATACTAAAGATTTTTAGTCATAGATATGGATACCGGTAGTTGTTTAGCTAACTTAGCTAGCTACCTAGCTAGCTACGTAGCTAAGTTAGCAAACAGAAAAATAATTAGATTTCTCCCCCACTGTAACACAGTAGTATGTTAGCAATACACAATATGGGTTTCAGTAGATAAACTAAAGTTAGCTAGATAGCTAGGCAGGTAGGTGGCTTGCAGGAAAAATAACTTACTTAGCTAGGCACCATATTTGTCATCTGCCCTCTACAGCATCGACTGTAGCTGAGCTTCTAACATTAGCTAAATCCAACTCTTTGTTTCAAATTCTCTTTGCTATATTCCGTTGGAAAGTCACCGAGTAGCTAATAGAACATAAAAAAAAGTGCTCCATCGCCAAATTTGTGTTGATGAGAGGCGTCACTTGAAGCCATTGCGTCCGGTCAGTTCTTTCAGTTTTGCCCAAAGGATTGTGTTGTTAGTGTTCGCCTCCTTTTTTAAAAGAAAGCCTGACTTGGGAGAGGGACGGGGCCAGAGCACAAAGCACCGCCCACCTCAAGTTGTAGTCTTTCAGAGACTGAACACAATGTGTCTGCTTGTATATTTAGCAATGAATCCGCTGATAGAAACTTTGATGAAAGACATCCAAAGGCTCTATCGAACAAAGGAAAACCATATCTACACGCAGGAAAATCCTCATCAATCCACCGGAAGCCGTCATAGGGTGTATAATTCAGCGAGCGAAGCCCAGACCTGCCTTCCTCCTGGGCCATTATGTGTGAAACACATCTCACTGTCCTAGAAATGCCTCGGACATGATGAAAACAGGCCCATATTCCCCCCAGGGTGAAATTCCCCTTAAGGGTGCCAGGATATGAGAATGACAAAAGAAAGCATAATTAATTAGAACAAAGGAACGTACAAAAGTCTCCACAGCCTCAGAACAAGCAGTTAACCAACCAACCAACCAACCGTCTGAGGTCAAATACCTAGCTATATACTATACATACATGGAGCCCTACCCAGCTATATACTCTACATACATGGAGCCCTACCCAGCTATATACTATACATACATGGAGCCCTACCCAGCTATATACTCTACATACATGGAGCCCTACCCAGCTATATACTATACATACATGGAGCCCTACCCAGCTATATACTATACATACATGGAGCCCTACCCAGCTATATACTATACATACATGGAGCCCTACCCAGCTATATACTATACATACATGGAGCCCTACCCAGCTTGCACTGAACCAGTACTGCAATTAAAATGAGGGTATGCTACACAACTGGAAGTTCAGATAAATGCTTTCAAACCTGATAACTATTGGTAAACAGTTTCCCACAACATCAATGGCATAATAATAGCGCTCAATACATTATTCATTAACATGATTTTCAATAGATACAGCACTAGGCCTTCCCTTTGAACTTGGCGGTTCCCACACAACATTCAAAAATACGAGCGCACTGAATTCTTGGGGTCAAGAACAACAGGCCTACTCCCCTCAATGTTTGACCTTTCAACGACCCCTAGAGACTTCATCACACCAAGCTCTTTCTTGAGTACCGGGACCAGCCGCTCTGGAATACTGTACATTCTCTGGTGAACTGGAGTGGAGTGTTTCAAATCCAAATCAAATCAAATCTGGTGAACTGGAGTGTTTCAAATCAAATCAAATCAAATCTGGTGAACTGGAGTGGAGTGTTTGAGTGGGATCTTGTGCTCCACCAGTGTAAGCTGTCTTGTCTGAAAACAGTTCAGTACAGTTCTCTCTTTCCTTTGACCTTTATTTAACTAGGCAAGTTAGTTAAGAACAAATTCTTACTTTCAACGACAGCCTAGGAACAGTGGGTTAACTGCCTTGTTCAGGGGCAGAACGACAGATTTTTACCTTGTCAGCTCAGGAGATTTTGATCTTGCAACCTTCAGGTTACTAGTCCAACGCTCTAACCACTGGGCTACCTGCAGCCCCAGTTGGAGATGGCCTCCAACTCCTTCTGCTATGGAGACAAATTAGATAAGTCCAGATCTTCAACTGTTCGATTAGACTTTGAAGGGAAGACCTGTTCAATTTCGTCTTTGTCTTCCTTCACTGCCCTGACAAACAGTTGCTGACTGACAGGAACATCTCTTTACCTCCATTCTTTCAGTGGATTGACATTGAAGGTCTGTTTTTGTCTTTCGGCGCCCCGGCATTTAAATTTCACAGGTGGAAGGACGGACCCATATTGCAAAGGACTTTAAAGGGCAACTGCCATTGGGCTAACCGATTGATTTCTAAGGTAGGTAAGAGCAGCATAACCTGTTGTCCTGGCTCAAAGACCCTTTCTTTATCTTTCTTGTCAAACCAACCTTTTTGTCTCCATGTTTCCATGGCTGTCTTTTCTCTCCATTTGCAGTACGTAGTTGAGGAATGGATTCTGGCTCTGGGATCTTTGGCTTGTCCCAGGTGTTTATGAGGACATTCGGGGCTCCTCTGACCTGTCTTCCATACAGGAGTTCGAAAGGTGGATGCTTAGGGAACCTCTCTGTATGAAAACAACAGGTAAGGCAGCCAATGGTCCCAGTCCTTTCCATTTTCTGTCACAAACTTTCTCAACGTGGATTTCAACGTCTGGTTGTACCTCTCCACAAGATCATCTGTCTGTGAGTGGTAGGGAGTGGTCCTAATACATCTGTTACCTAATAGATACCTTGGATAAGAAGGTTGTACCTAGATCTGTCACAATTTCTTGGGGTACACCATATCTCAATTTTTACAGAAGACGGACGGAAGACAAAAGGCAACCATCTGTGCTAATTAGCTATCTAGCATGCTCCGAACACCTGTGTGTAATGGAAGAAGGCTGCCTGAAACGTGTTTTCACTGAAAAATACTGTCGGCGGCAACTGTGATAAAGATTAGATTTGATTCGTTTAATTAGTTTAAGCCGGTTAAAACTGTGTACAGTAAGTGAATATTTAGCATTTGTGAAATTATTTTGATGTGATATTAATGTATAGGGCTTTATGTTTCTAGAACGCAATTGAAAATTGATTCACATTTAGATGGAGTATTTGGCTGTATTTTATCAGAGCCAGTCTACCTCTGAATATAACACAAGGTCCTTGAACGAAGGAGTAACGCGGTAGGCTCGCCTACACTCTGGCTTAAATCTTTAATATGTAACTTCTTGGGTGACCCAACCAAATTCACATAGAAATGTGAGTTATAGATCTGTCACAAATTGAAAGCAAGTCTAAAAATCTCTAGATCTGTTAAACTACATTTTTAAATATTTTATTTAACCTTTATTTAACGAGGCAAGTCAGTTAAGAACAAATTCTTATTTACATTGATGGCCTACCCCGGCCAAACCCTCCCCTAACCCGGACGATGCTGTGCCAATTGTGCGCCGCCCTATGAGACTCCCGATCACGGCCGGTTGTGACACAGCCCGGGATCAAACCAGAGTCTGTAGTGACGCCTCTAGCACTGAGATGCAGTGCCTTTGACTGCTGAGCCACTCAATGTGAGCTATTGCTATGCTTCCTGTTCTTAAAGGGATACTTCCAGGATTTTGTCAATGAAGCCCTTTATCGACTTCCCACAGAGTCAATTGAACCCGTGGATTCCATTATAATGTATTTTTCTTGGAGTCTGAAGGAGATTGCTAACTAGCGTTAGCACAATTGCTGACTAGTTTCCTTCATACTGGATGCAGAGACAAAAAAATGGTATCCATGAGTTCATCTGACTCTTGAGAAGTCGATAAAGGACTTAATTGCCAAAATCACAAAGTAGCCCATAAAATGTTGGTTTTGTACACAGTTTCAAACAACTGTAAATACAATTTTTGGCTTATTGAAAATATATTTAACACCGGTTTACATAGTACCGTGGCTCCCAAACTATGGGGCCGAGGAGTCGGCAAGGAGGCCCCCCCCCCTAAGTTGTAATAGTAGAATGCACAAGGTGCAATTCCGAAATCGGGTAGTGCATCATCAGTTCCTCTTGTGATGTTTAGTCATTGTATACCTTAGAGAGTTCTGGAAGTGGGGCCTGAGTGAAAAACTGTGGGAACCCCTGACATAGTACAATGATTCTGTACTACACTCTGAGTGCTTATTTTGTCGCATAAACTCAGACCCCCCCCCCCTCCTATTAGAATTTGAAGTGTTATGTGAGAGTACATCCTTGGGCTAGCTAGCTAACGTTATTCATATAAACCCTGTAGTGGTAATTTACCAGCATTATTTGCATTTCTATAGTGTTATGAACATACCCACTGTATCGTATTCCTCAGATAAATACCAGCTTTGAATGTGCCCCTTGTTGCAGAGGAGCAATAAGAAATGTGACAGATGTGGAGTGGCAGAATGACCGTTTATATCCGGAACATAGATTCGCCAGCTATGTGTTTCCAACGAAATCTGTTGAACGTACAACTTATTTCCTGTTTTGTTAAAAAAAAAAAAACGACCCATCCTAGGAAATGCGTTTGAGAAGTTGCGCTATAGGGTGAATATTTAATTTGCGCTATAAGGTATAATTTAGAGTGGAACCATGGATCCTGAGATTTTACGAAACAACTCTGCTCAACCAGCGAGGAGGTCGACAAGGCAATCGATGAAAGGTTTGTCAGCCAGGCTGCTACCCTAATCCTATCTACATAACCGAGCTAGCTAGCCAGTCTTCCGTTTCCTCTAGCTGTTTCCGCAAACTAGATAACACACCCACAAGTAAAAATGGGCTATATCGTAAAAATGCATGAAAACAAACATTTGCTAGTTAACACGATGTTTTAACATGTTAGTTAGCTAGTTAACTTAGCTATCTCTTTATTAGCATTTATTAAAATAATTAACATGGTCCTCATTAAATAGCCTAACCGGAGCTAACGTTTCTCATTCATTACAAACTTAGCCTTTCCGATTTAATTAGTTATGAGTTAACTAGCTAAGTTAATGGTTAACCAGTCAATAATTTGGAAGTCAGCAGTCCGATATATCCAGCTTGGATGTAACTTTTAGCTGACGTTATTGTCACTCACTAAACTCCTTTTCTCGCCCTTGCCAGCAGTTACTTTAGAGTTGGCACCCAGAGGTCCGCTGAAGAGGAGGAGGGAAGAGATCAAGCTCCCATCCACACCTGTCAATGGCTCCATGGAGGACGATGGTAAAAGTCAATAGGCTACTAGTCGTAAAGGCTTGCGGAGGTTAAACAGATGATTGAGATTGTAGTACTTCTTTATCTACTGCTTTCCTTTCCCAACTCAGAGTCCCCTGGCAAGAAGAATAAGTCAGAGATTGGAGTGGCAGGGGATGGCAGTTGTGATGAGGATGAGATGGATGTCCAGGAGACCACTGGGGATGAAGATCTGGACTCGGAGCAGAACGAGGAACAGGAGATGAGTGCCGAGGAAGACTCCTCCCATCACAATGTCACACAGCATAAACGTGAGTTTAGGAGGACCACATTACCGTTCACCCCAACCCGACCAAATTCACAAATAGGAAACATAACTGATTCTTGATGCTATTTTTCCTTAGCCCACTTAAAGGTGCAGTATGCAAAAATCGCTCCACCATTTCCTGGTTGAAAAAACTAGTTTGCCATATTTCAGTTTGTGACAAAAAAAAGCAGTTATAGTGTAGAGAATCATTGTATCATCTAAACTGCTATGAAATATAATTTCAATAACCACAAATATTGTATATTCAGCTGTTTGAAGCTGGTGTACAAACCCCAAAGTAAAAGACACACACACACACACACACACAAAAACGTAATAACGGGAAGCATAGAAATGCTTTCATTGGGGAAGACAGATCTATAACTCACATTTCTATGTGATTTTGATTGGTATGCCCAAAAAGTTACATATTGCAGCTTTAATGGTGCATTCTAGGCTTGATGGTTGTCCTGTGGCTTACCCATCCTGTAACAGGTCCCTTTGATACAACTTTGATGGGGCACATGAATGTGAACGTACCGAAGACGGTCGGTGTTGGCTCCCAAGAGATTGTAGATCCCAGGTTGTACCTACTGAGTCGCAGTTCCATTCATACAACCGAGGAGCTGAAAACAGATCTGTTTAAAACCAAGAGAAGTAGGACCTCATTTTAACTTGTAATCTTAACGATCTCTAAAGATCAGAGAATATCAAACTGAGATTTTTCTCTAAAGGGCTTTTCATGTGTTTTGTTTTCAGTGGACATGTCAAGAAGAGCTGCGTCTGGTACCAAGACTGCAACCCAACTCAGACCCCTGGAGAACCGACCAGAGGTTTTGATTTACAAGACTAGCAGCATGGCACAGTACAAGGAGAATATGGAGAGGAAAGGCAAAAAAACTGGTAAGAGGACAGAGCTAATGTAGTTTTCCTAGTCAATCTAAAGTGTTGTGTATTTTAACATTGTCTTCTGTGTAGGATTGCCCAGCGCTAACCATTATAGCATGAGAGGTTACCCCACCTCTGAAGAGTCCTACACATCGAGCTGTCGGGTGAACAATATTCCTACTCGAAAACAAACTACCAAACTCAGAAAACAAGGTACCGTTATGTATACTGGTGCAGTTTTATTGAGGAAGTAGTGTTTGAGATTATTTCAGTATTATTTCAATATGAATATTCTTCTATTTTAAGATATTAAGAAATCAGCTGTTATCAAGGCAATTCCTGGGAAAGCTTTTGGGGGTAAGTTAAAAAATTTATATATTTTTTAAAAATCTCTCCTTGAATTGTCTTAAAGTAGGAGTCATTTTAATATTATTTATATTTGCATTTGTTTCTGGAATTAAACATGGTCATCTTCTCATCCCTGCAGGGTACATGTGGAAACTGTGTCAGGCTCTGGTGCTGCTTGTCTCTGGTGTTCTGGGTCTCCTGGCCTACCAGCACTTCTCACTGCCCTTCGGACCTTCAGGGGGTGGAGATCATCCAGCCTGGCCTGTGAGAGAGGGGAAGTTTGTTTCTCAGTTATCTGCTCTGGAGGCCCTGTTCCCCGGGCAGCGCTCTGAGCTGTGGAGGAGGAGCAGGATCCACCTGGAGAGGCACCTCCAGACGGCCCGGCCAACGGAGCCAGTCAGCCTGATGCTGACAGCAGGCCGCAGGGGGGAGAAGACGCTGCACTGCCTTGCCCTGCATCTGGCCTCCGCCTTCTCCTCTGCCCTCAACGCCTCCTCCATCCACATCGACGGGGCCAGCAAAGCTGGCCAGGACAGCGACCAGGTCAAGCTGGACATCGACACCCAGCTGGGGGAAGCCTTCGAGGGGGACCAGCCCGTAGCCGTCATCCACCGCTTCGAGGAGCTGCCCCCAGGTTCCACGATCATATTCTACCGCTACTGTGACCACGAGAACGCAGCCTACAAAGAGGTGTTCCTGCTCTTCACCGTGCTGCTGCCTGAGGAGGAGTTAGGGAAGGAGCTCAGTCTGAATGAGGTTGAGGAGAGGGTCCAGGATTATATTACAGACACCTTTGTGGAAAGTAACAGCTCAGACAAGCCTGGTTCCTATAATCGGATGGACCTGGACAAGCTGAGTGGACTATGGAGCCGTATCTCCCACCTGGTCCTGCCTGTGGCAGTAGAGGAGAGGATAGAGCAGGGAGGATGCATGGACTGAACTGGCAGCTACAGGAGACGTCTGGCTAGGTAGGAGCAGGCTCGCTGGGCTGGGCTCCTCTCCGTCTTTATGGAGCTCTGGAGAAGCTGTGGCTCTGTAGCTGAGGGGTGATGGTATGAAGACACACCCAGGTGCTCTGTGGGGTTTTTAGACTTCACAGGTGAACTCTAGGACCTAGAGGTGATATCTTCCAGAGGTCATATGCTCTTAATAGAGATTTCTATGCTGACAGATCCAAACCAACATTTAATATTCTGCCCAACTGCACTGTTTAGTTTTAACTGAGATGTCCTCTCTTTCTGGTCCTCTTGTCATATTTCTGATCATTTCACAACTGCCAGCTGCTGTAATTACAGAGTGACGGTCTGGGTTGAGGAATCGGGAAGTAATTACAGAGTGACGGTCTGGGTTGAGAAATCGGGAAGTAATTACAGAGTGACGGTCTGGGTTGAGGACATCAGTTTGTTGTGGGTGGTTTTTATTTCAGACCCAAAGTTTGCTTTATAGGGAAGATGTACAGCATTGATTTTTATAATATGATGTCTAATTTCACGTTTTTCTTGTTTTGTCTTTTCTACTGAAAATGAAATGAAATCGTTACCTTGAAAAAAAGATTCCTTTTGCTATTCAATTTAAAGTGTTTTGTTGATGCATGAAATTTAATCTGAGTCTAAATTCCAGGATTTCACCACTGATCCACGCATTGGTAAAATGACTAACTGAGTTCCTTTTCTGCTGTTCAACGCTCATGTATACATATTTTAAAAATATCATTTCAATACCTCCATTCCCTGCATATTTGGCTGAAATGTCTTGCACTAATTCTCTGGTTTTACATTTTCAACCAACCAGCTCACCTCG
Organism: Oncorhynchus mykiss; assembly: GCF_013265735.2. Taxonomy (NCBI): domain Eukaryota; kingdom Metazoa; phylum Chordata; class Actinopteri; order Salmoniformes; family Salmonidae; genus Oncorhynchus; species Oncorhynchus mykiss. The sequence continues at coordinate 93,705,858 of NC_048569.1, read as the reverse complement.
AGGATTGGCAGACATGAAGACGGAAATAATCGTAATTTGGGATGCTGCGTTAGGTTTGTCTCTCTCTATCTATCTCTCTCGCTCTCTCTCTCTGTGTGTGTGTGTGTGTGTGTGTGTGTGTGTGTGTGTGTGTGTGTGTGTGTGTGTGTGTGTGTGTGTGTGTGTGTGTGTGTGTGTTATAGTGTAGTATTTGCTTAATGAAAAATATTATTAGATGACTATATTGGGAATATTTTGAAATAATTGTTAAGTGGTAGTTCTATTTTTATAGGACAAGTTGGACGGGGGGGGGGGGGGGGAGGGGGGTTACAGAGAAGAGATGTTGAATATGATATTTTCACATGGAAATTCCAATAATTCTGTGAGGAGAGGGATCGCTGTAATTTATCAGAGATTCTTACTGCTATGATGCTTTTTTTTTTTTTTCCAAAATGCTTGTGTGTCTTAATGAAGTAAACAATTCTAGATTATTCCAGAATAAGTGTTGGCATAATTTAGCAGTATAATCTGAACTGATTGAAACAGTCAATCAAAAAATGGATATTACATAACTGGTATTGCCAGTCAGACATTGTGCCTTTTTTTATATAGAATATTTTAATTGGTGAGATTTAGATTATATTTGATACGTTGTACCAAATTACTCGGTGATGAAGATGAATATTGAACCAAGTAATTGAACAACAATGTCCCAGAACCAACTATTTTCTTTCCACTGAGAAATATTTTCTAGTTTATGCTCTGTTGTTGTAACTAAGATATTTTGTATTTTGCTTTCCCCTGAATAAGTATGTTCTCTTTGATTTGTTTTTGGTTGTCCTATAATAATAAAATATTTTTTAATAGTTGCTTATTGACTTTATTAATCTGAGGGGATATGTTTTTCTTAGCTTGAGGAACAAAGTTATGGTGTCATGATACGATTATTCACATGTTATCCACAGGGAAGCACTTCCAAGAGCGTTACTAGTGGTCTTTTTGCAGGAAGTCTCTTCATTTTATATTATCTGTGGCCAGTTCCCCTCACTAATGGGCTGGTAATGATGGCTTATTTTTAGAATCGCTCATTGAGGGTTGAGTGTCAAAAGGAAGAGCTGAATGTCAAATATGTGAACACTTGAACAGTGACATCGGTAGAAAATAAACTGTCTTTCCCTGAATAAAACCTACAGTATCTTGTGGAGTAACAGAACAACAGACAATCTTCCAAGGCAGTTACCGAAAGGGGATTTTTCTCAACTGACATCCTATGGCGACGTTATCGTAACCTCATTTAACTTTGTGACTCTTGTACATGTCGTGATATCACGCACCGTGACAGCCCTATTCTCATCCACCAGTTGACTCATCCAGCAGTTATCCTGTGAGTAAGGTTATGACAGCCCTATTCGCATCCACCAGTTGACTCTTTCTCTAGCAGTTATCCTGTGGGTAGGGTTATGACAGCCCTATTCTCATCCACCAGTTGACTCTTTCTCTAGCAGTTATCCTGTGGGTAGGGTTATGACAGCCCTATTCTCATCCACCAGTTGACTCATCCAGCAGTTATCCTGTGAGTAAGGTTATGACAGCCCTATTCTCATCCACCAGTTGACTCTTTCTCTAGCAGTTATCCTGTGGGTAGGGTTATGGCAGCCCTACCTCCAGAACCAATCTTTGGGAACAGGAGGCTTTCAATGATGGAGGTTAAAACTAAACTTGGTGGGGCCTTCCGAGTGGCGCAGCGGTCTAAGGCACTGCATCGCAGTGTTGTACCCTCACTACAGCCTGGGGTTCGATCCCAGACCATGTCAGAACCGGCCGTGACCGGGAGTCCCATAGGGCGATGTACAATTGGCCCTGCGTCGTCCTGGTGAAGGGAGAGTTTTCCCTTGGTTCATCGCGCTCTAGCGACTCCTTGTGGCGGGCCGGGCTCCTGCAGGCTGACTTCAGTTGTCAGTAGAACGGTGTTTCCTCCGACACATTGGTGCGGCTGGCATCCGAGTCAAGCGAGCGGGTGTTAAGAAGCATGGCTTGGCGGGTCATGTTTTCGGAGGATGCATGACTTGCCGCTCCCCTCTCCCGAGCTCATTGAAGAGTTGCCGCAATGAGACTATCACAAAAAGCGGTAAAAAAAACCTGACCTTGGTGTTGAGTAGAAAGTAGAAACAATAGCTGTTCTCATAAGATGTTTCCTGTTGATAAGGCAAAAATAAACAGAAACATGCTGATGTTGAAGGAGGAAGACATTTTAATAAATCAAGACTTCTCCACTTTGTATAAAACTCTGGTCATTATATTTCTGCTCCACTGGTTTAAATATGTATTACAAAACAAAAATATCTGTCCTTCACTGAGAGAAGGGGTCAGAGGTTATGTTCGAGTTTCTGCACCATTGACTTTTTATGAAATGGGGCGGGGCTGTGAAATTAGGTAACACTTTATTTATTCAACAAGCCTATCACAGAAATGACTTTATTGTAGAATGTTCCTTTGAAATAATATTTAGAATTTGTCTGAGGTTGGGGTCCCGACCTTGGTATAGAGTGATTATTAACTACCCAGGAGACTCTTTTTATGGAATAGTCACACCCCACCAGATATGGAAAGCCATATTTCTATTTAATGGTGGCCTAGGAACAGTGGGTTAACTGCCTGTTCAGTGGCAGAATGACAGATTTGTACCTTGTCAGCGGTGGTGATTTGAACTTGCAACTTTCCGGTTACTAGTCCACCGCTCTAACCACTAGGCTACCCTGCCACCCCAACTGACTTAAAGGTTAAATAAACATTTTTTTTAATCATCCGGTTTGATAGAGGGGATCTCCAGCCTCTTGTTTTAACCTGTCCGTCACTTTCCTTCTCAGTAAGGCTGTTTCCCTGTTGATTAGGTTGTTGAATTAATGTCATGATAGACTCATATATTAAATCTACTAATTTACCTCAGATCTCAAAAGAGTGTTTTAGTTGTTTTGTCTGAACATGAAACAAGCCAAACAGATATGTTTGCATTACTCCATTTCCTGTTAATTAAAATTAGGCCAGACAAATTCTAAATATTATTTCAATATTTTTATTCTTTAGATTATGAAATATGCTCATCTGTGCCATCTGAAAGATTATCATTTCTACATAAGAGCTTAATTTAACTTAATTTTTTTTACAAAATTGCAAAACATTTGAACAAAAACACAGCCATTGTTATTCTGTATGTTATATCAGTGTGTGTATGTTTGTGTGTGTCTACAGATTAAAACATGTCCCAATGTCATTGTTCCTGGGTTTGCGTGTGAGGATGTTGGCAGGCCTGGGAAGACAGGAAGGAGTCTGCTGAAGAGTGCCCTGCAGTGGGGCCAAGAACTGCCTGGCCTGCTGTAGAGTGTATGAACTGACGTGAATTCCCCCTCATCTCAGTCGTCAGTTCCACTGGAGCTCTTGCAGACTACAGTCACAGGAGACTACTGAAGAGGACAATGGAGTACCTGCAATCCTATCACTGTTTACTCTGCTACCTTCTGCTGGCTCTTAGAGGTACCCATCCTCCATTCTACTTTTTCTTAAATACATGTATTAACAATAATGTAATAACTAATTTAAGATTTTTGTAAAACAAAGATATCTATAAGACTGTAAAAAAAAAAAAAATCCACATTCAATACACCATGTCATTTACTGTTGCCGGTTATAACTTTTATTTAGATCCTGCACTCTGTGCTAAAGAGATCACTGTTAGCCCAGCCAAACCCGTTGTCAAGGTGGGAGATGCTGTGACCTTGATCTGTGAGACAACCTGCTCCCAAGGCAAACCACGCTGGATGAAACTAGACGAGAGCGATGTCACTCAGAATACCACAAAAAACAGAAGTTATCTCCATATTGCAAATGTACACCCGAATCACGAGGGAAAGTATACCTGCACAGAAGAAAAATGTAGGACACAGAGGAAGGAAACAATCCAGCTCAGAGTTTACTGTAAGTTACTGACCTGGGATCATTTATGTAGGTCCATGGGTTTCAAAGTCAGCTTCTCTACCCCTTAATGATTACATATCGGCTCAGATACTCTCTTCTCTACCCCTTGATGATTACATACCGGCTCAGATACTCTCTTCTCTACCCCTTAATGATTACATATCGGCTCAGATACTCTCTTCTCTACCCCTTAATGATTACATATCGGCTAGTTAAAGTTACTCTCTTCTCTACCCCTTGATGATTACATATCGGCTCAGATACTCTCTTCTCTACCCCTTAATGATTACATATCGGCTCAGATACTCTCTTCTCTACCCCTTAATGATTACATATCGGCTAGTTAAAGTTAATCTCTTCTCTACCCCTTAATGGTTACAAATCGGCTCAGATACTCTCTTCTCTACCCCTTAATGATTACATATCGGCTAGTTAAAGTTACTCTCTTCTCTACCCCTTAATGATTACATATCGGCTCAGATACTCTCTTCTCTACCCCTTAATGATTACATATCGGCTCAGATACTCTCTTCTCTACCCCTTAATGATTATCTCTTCTCTACCCCTTAATGATTACATATCGGCTAGTTAAAGTTACTCTCTTCTCTACCCCTTAATGATTACATATCGGCTCAGATACTCTCTGCTCTACCCCTTAATGATTACATATCGACTAATTAAAGTTACTCTCTTCTCTACCCCTTGATGATTACATATCGGCTCAGATACTCTCTTCTCTACCCCTTAATGATTACATATCGGCTCAGATACTCTCTTCTCTACCCCTTAATGATTACATATCGGCTAGTTAAAGTTAATCTCTTCTCTACCCCTTAATGGTTACAAATCGGCTCAGATACTCTCTTCTCTACCCCTTAATGATTACATATCGGCTAGTTAAAGTTACTCTCTTCTCTACCCCTTAATGATTACATATCGGCTCAGATACTCTCTTCTCTACCCCTTAATGATTACATATCGGCTCAGATGCTCTCTTCTCTACCCCTTAATGATTATCTCTTCTCTACCCCTTAATGATTACATATCGGCTAGTTAAAGTTACTCTGTTCTCTACCCCTTAATGATTACATATCGGATAGTTAAAGTTACTCTCTTCTCTACCCCTTAATGATTACATATCGGCTCAGATACTCTCTGCTCTACCCCTTAATGATTACATATCGGCTAGTTAAAGTTACTCTCTTCTCTACCCCTTAATGATTACATATCGACTCAGATACTCTCTTCTCTACCCCTTAATGATTACATATCGGCTAGTTAAAGTTACTCTCTTCTCTACCCCTTAATGATTACATATCGACTCAGATACTCTCTTCTCTACCCCTTAATGATTACATATCGGCTAGTTAAAGTTAATCTCTTCTCTACCCCTTAATGGTTACAAATCGGCTCAGATACTCTCTTCTCTACCCCTTAATGATTACATATCGGCTCAGATACTCTCTTCTCTACCCCTTAATGATTACATATCGGCTCAGATACTCTCTTCTCTACCCCTTGATGATTACATATCGGCTAGTTAAAGTTACTCTCTTCTCTACCCCTTAATGATTACATATCGGCTCAGATACTCTCTTCTCTACCCCTTAATGATTACATATCGGCTCAGATACTCTCTTCTCTACCCCTTAATGATTACATATCGGCTCAGATACTCTCTTCTCTACCTCTTGATGATTACATATCAGCTCAGATACTCTCTTCTCTACCCCTTGATGATTACATATCGGCTCAGATACTCTCTTCTCTACCCCTTGATGATTACATATCGGCTCAGATACTCTCTTCTCTACGCCTTAATGATTACATATCAGCTAGTTAAAGTTACTCTCTTCTCTACCCCTTAATGATTACATATCGGCTCAGATACTCTCTTCTCTACCCCTTAATGATTACATATCGGCTCAGATACTCTCTTCTCTACCCCTTAATGATTACATATCGGCTCAGATACTCTCTTCTCTACCCCTTAATGATTATCTCTTCTCTACCCCTTAATGATTACATATCGGCTAGTTAAAGTTACTCTCTTCTCTACCCCTTAATGATTACATATCGACTCAGATACTCTCTTCTCTACCCCTTAATGATTACATATCGGCTAGTTAAAGTTACTCTCTTCTCTACCCCTTAATGATTACATATCGGCTCAGATACTCTCTGCTCTACCCCTTAATGATTACATATCGACTAATTAAAGTTACTCTTTTCTCTACCCCTTGATGATTACATATCGGCTCAGATACTCTCTTCGCTACCCCTTGATGATTACATATCGGCTCAGATACTCTCTTCTCTACCCCTTAATGATTACATATCGGCTCAGATACTCTCTTCTCTACCCCTTAATGATTACATATCGGCTAGTTAAAGTTAATCTCTTCTCTACCCCTTAATGGTTACAAATCGGCTCAGATACTCTCTTCTCTACCCCTTAATGATTACATATCGGCTCAGATACTCTCTTCTCTACCCCTTAATGATTACATATCGGCTCAGATACTCTCTTCTCTACCCCTTGATGATTACATACCGGCTAGTTAAAGTTACTCTCTTCTCTACCCCTTAATGATTACATATCGGCTCAGATACTCTCTTCTCTACCCCTTAATGATTACATATCGGCTCAGATACTCTCTTCTCTACCCCTTAATGATTACATATCGGCTCAGATACTCTCTTCTCTACCTCTTGATGATTACATATCAGCTCAGATACTCTCTTCTCTACCCCTTGATGATTACATATCGGCTCAGATACTCTCTTCTCTACCCCTTGATGATTACATATCGGCTCAGATACTCTCTTCTCTACGCCTTAATGATTACATATCAGCTAGTTAAAGTTACTCTCTTCTCTACCCCTTAATGATTACATATCGGCTCAGATACTCTCTTCTCTACCCCTTAATGATTACATATCGGCTAGTTAAAGTTACTCTCTTCTCTACCCCTTAATGATTACATATCGGCTCAGATACTCTCTTCTCTACCCCTTAATGATTACATATCGGCTAGTTAAAGTTATTCTCTTCTCTACCCCTTAATGATTACATATCGGCTCAGATACTCTCTTCTCTACCCCTTAATGATTACATATCGGCTCAGATACTCTCTTCTCTACCCCTTGATGATTACATATCGGCTCAGATACTCTCTTCTCTACCCCTTGATGATTACATATCGGCTCAGATACTCTCTTCTCTACCCCTTAATGATTACATATCGGCTCAGATACTCTCTTCTCTACCCCTTAATGATTACATATCGGCTAGTTAAAGTTAATCTCTTCTCTACCCCTTAATGGTTACAAATCGGCTCAGATACTCTCTTCTCTACCCCTTAATGATTACATATCGGCTAGTTAAAGTTACTCTCTTCTCTACCCCTTAATGATTACATATCGGCTCAGATACTCTCTGCTCTACCCCTTAATGATTACATATCGGCTAATTAAAGTTAATCTTTTCTCTACCCCTTGATGATTACATATCGGCTCAGATACTCTCTTCTCTACCCCTTGATGATTACATATCGGCTCAGATACTCTCTTCTCTACCCCTTGATGATTACATATCGGCTCAGATACTCTCTTCTCTACCCCTTAATGATTACATATCGGCTCAGATACTCTCTTCTCTACCCCTTAATGATTATCTCTTCTCTACCCCTTAATGATTACATATCGGCTAGTTAAAGTTACTCTCTTCTCTACCCCTTAATGATTACATATCGGCTCAGATACTCTCTTCTCTACCCCTTAATGATTACATATCGGCTCAGATACTCTCTTCTCTACCCCTTAATGATTATCTCTTCTCTACCCCTTAATGATTACATATCGGCTAGTTAAAGTTACTCTGTTCTCTACCCCTTAATGATTACATATCGACTCAGATACTCTCTTCTCTACCCCTTAATGATTACATATCGGATAGTTAAAGTTACTCTCTGCTCTACCCCTTAATGATTACATATCGGCTAATTAAAGTTACTCTTTTCTCTACCCCTTAATGATTACATATCGACTCAGATACTCTCTTCTCTACCCCTTAATGATTACATATCGGCTAGTTAAAGTTACTCTCTTCTCTACCCCTTAATGATTACATATCGACTCAGATACTCTCTTCTCTACCCCTTAATGATTACATATCGGCTAGTTAAAGTTAATCTCTTCTCTACCCCTTAATGATTACATATCGGCTCAGATACTCTCTTCTCTACCCCTTAATGATTACATATCGGCTCAGATACTCTCTTCTCTACCCCTTAATGATTATCTCTTCTCTACCCCTTAATGATTACATATCGGCTAGTTAAAGTTACTCTGTTCTCTACCCCTTAATGATTACATATCGACTCAGATACTCTCTTCTCTACCCCTTAATGATTACATATCGGATAGTTAAAGTTACTCTCTGCTCTACCCCTTAATGATTACATATCGGCTAATTAAAGTTACTCTTTTCTCTACCCCTTGATGATTACATATCGGCTCAGATACTCTCTTCTCTACCCCTTAATGATTACATATCTGCTCAGATACTCTCTTCTCTACCCCTTAATGATTACATATCGGCTAGTTAAAGTTAATCTCTTCTCTACCCCTTAATGGTTACAAACCGGCTCAGATACTCTCTTCTCTACCCCTTAATGATTACATATCGGCTAGTTAAAGTTACTCTCTTCTCTACCCCTTAATGATTACATATCGGCTCAGATACTCTCTGCTCTACCCCTTAATGATTACATATCGGCTAATTAAAGTTAATCTTTTCTCTACCCCTTGATGATTACATATCGGCTCAGATACTCTCTTCTCTACCCCTTGATGATTACATATCGGCTCAGATACTCTCTTCTCTACCCCTTGATGATTACATATCGGCTCAGATACTCTCTTCTCTACCCCTTAATGATTACATATCGGCTCAGATACTCTCTTCTCTACCCCTTAATGATTATCTCTTCTCTACCCCTTAATGATTACATATCGGCTAGTTAAAGTTACTCTGTTCTCTACCCCTTAATGATTACATATCGACTCAGATACTCTCTTCTCTACCCCTTAATGATTACATATCGGCTAGTTAAAGTTACTCTGTTCTCTACCCCTTAATGATTACATATCGACTCAGATACTCTCTTCTCTACCCCTTAATGATTACATATCGGCTAGTTAAAGTTACTCTCTTCTCTACCCCTTAATGATTACATATCGACTCAGATACTCTCTTCTCTACCCCTTAATGATTACATATCGGCTAGTTAAAGTTAATCTCTTCTCTACCCCTTAATGATTACATATCGGCTCAGATACTCTCTTCTCTACCCCTTAATGATTACATATCGGCTCAGATACTCTCTTCTCTACCCCTTAATGATTATCTCTTCTCTACCCCTTAATGATTACATATCGGCTAGTTAAAGTTACTCTGTTCTCTACCCCTTAATGATTACATATCGACTCAGATACTCTCTTCTCTACCCCTTAATGATTACATATCGGATAGTTAAAGTTACTCTCTGCTCTACCCCTTAATGATTACATATCGGCTAATTAAAGTTACTCTTTTCTCTACCCCTTGATGATTACATATCGGCTCAGATACTCTCTTCTCTACCCCTTGATGATTACATATCGGCTCAGATACTCTCTTCTCTACCCCTTGATGATTACATATCGGCTCAGATACTCTCTTCTCTACCCCTTAATGATTACATATCGGCTCAGATACTCTCTTCTCTACCCCTTAATGATTATCTCTTCTCTACCCCTTAATGATTACATATCGGCTAGTTAAAGTTACTCTCTTCTCTACCCCTTAATGATTACATATCGGCTCAGATACTCTCTTCTCTACCCCTTAATGATTACATATCGGCTCAGATACTCTCTTCTCTACCCCTTAATGATTATCTCTTCTCTACCCCTTAATGATTACATATCGGCTAGTTAAAGTTACTCTGTTCTCTACCCCTTAATGATTACATATCGACTCAGATACTCTCTTCTCTACCCCTTAATGATTACATATCGGATAGTTAAAGTTACTCTCTGCTCTACCCCTTAATGATTACATATCGGCTAATTAAAGTTACTCTTTTCTCTACCCCTTAATGATTACATATCGACTCAGATACTCTCTTCTCTACCCCTTAATGATTACATATCGGCTAGTTAAAGTTACTCTCTTCTCTACCCCTTAATGATTACATATCGACTCAGATACTCTCTTCTCTACCCCTTAATGATTACATATCGGCTAGTTAAAGTTAATCTCTTCTCTACCCCTTAATGATTACATATCGGCTCAGATACTCTCTTCTCTACCCCTTAATGATTACATATCGGCTCAGATACTCTCTTCTCTACCCCTTAATGATTATCTCTTCTCTACCCCTTAATGATTACATATCGGCTAGTTAAAGTTACTCTGTTCTCTACCCCTTAATGATTACATATCGACTCAGATACTCTCTTCTCTACCCCTTAATGATTACATATCGGATAGTTAAAGTTACTCTCTGCTCTACCCCTTAATGATTACATATCGGCTAATTAAAGTTACTCTTTTCTCTACCCCTTGATGATTACATATCGGCTCAGATACTCTCTTCTCTACCCCTTAATGATTACATATCTGCTCAGATACTCTCTTCTCTACCCCTTAATGATTACATATCGGCTAGTTAAAGTTAATCTCTTCTCTACCCCTTAATGGTTACAAACCGGCTCAGATACTCTCTTCTCTACCCCTTAATGATTACATATCGGCTAGTTAAAGTTACTCTCTTCTCTACCCCTTAATGATTACATATCGGCTCAGATACTCTCTGCTCTACCCCTTAATGATTACATATCGGCTAATTAAAGTTAATCTTTTCTCTACCCCTTGATGATTACATATCGGCTCAGATACTCTCTTCTCTACCCCTTGATGATTACATATCGGCTCAGATACTCTCTTCTCTACCCCTTGATGATTACATATCGGCTCAGATACTCTCTTCTCTACCCCTTAATGATTACATATCGGCTCAGATACTCTCTTCTCTACCCCTTAATGATTATCTCTTCTCTACCCCTTAATGATTACATATCGGCTAGTTAAAGTTACTCTGTTCTCTACCCCTTAATGATTACATATCGACTCAGATACTCTCTTCTCTACCCCTTAATGATTACATATCGGCTAGTTAAAGTTACTCTGTTCTCTACCCCTTAATGATTACATATCGACTCAGATACTCTCTTCTCTACCCCTTAATGATTACATATCGGCTAGTTAAAGTTACTCTCTTCTCTACCCCTTAATGATTACATATCGACTCAGATACTCTCTTCTCTACCCCTTAATGATTACATATCGGCTAGTTAAAGTTAATCTCTTCTCTACCCCTTAATGATTACATATCGGCTCAGATACTCTCTTCTCTACCCCTTAATGATTACATATCGGCTCAGATACTCTCTTCTCTACCCCTTAATGATTATCTCTTCTCTACCCCTTAATGATTACATATCGGCTAGTTAAAGTTACTCTGTTCTCTACCCCTTAATGATTACATATCGACTCAGATACTCTCTTCTCTACCCCTTAATGATTACATATCGGATAGTTAAAGTTACTCTCTGCTCTACCCCTTAATGATTACATATCGGCTAATTAAAGTTACTCTTTTCTCTACCCCTTGATGATTACATATCGGCTCAGATACTCTCTTCTCTACCCCTTGATGATTACATATCGGCTCAGATACTCTCTTCTCTACCCCTTGATGATTACATATCGGCTCAGATACTCTCTTCTCTACCCCTTAATGATTACATATCGGCTAGTTAAAGTTAATCTCTTCTCTACCCCTTAATGGTTACATATCGGCTCAGATACTCTCTTCTCTACCCCTTAATGATTACATATCGGCTCAGATACTCTCTTCTCTACCCCTTGATGATTACATATCGGCTAGTTAAAGTTACTCTCTTCTCTACCCCTTAATGATTACATATCGGCTCAGATACTCTCTTCTCTACCCCTTAATGATTACATATCGGCTCAGATACTCTCTTCTCTACCCCTTAATGATTACATATCGGCTCAGATACTCTCTTCTCTACCTCTTGATGATTACATATCAGCTCAGATACTCTCTTCTCTACCCCTTGATGATTACATATCGGCTCAGATACTCTCTTCTCTACCCCTTAATGATTACATATCGGCTCAGATACTCTCTTCTCTACGCCTTAATGATTACATATCAGCTAGTTAAAGTTACTCTCTTCTCTACCCCTTAATGATTACATATCGGCTCAGATACTCTCTTCTCTACCCCTTAATGATTACATATCGGCTAGTTAAAGTTACTCTCTTCTCTACCCCTTAATGATTACATATCGGCTCAGATACTCTCTTCTCTACCCCTTGATGATTACATATCGGCTCAGATACTCTCTTCTCTACCCCTTGATGATTACATTTCGGCTAGTTAAAGTTACTCTCTTCTCTACCCCTTAATGATTACATATCGGCTAGTTAAAGTTACTCTCTTCTGTACCCCTTAATGATTACATATCGGCTAGTTAAAGTTACTCTCTTCTCTACCCCTTAATGATTACATATCGGCTCAGATACTCTCTTCTCTACCCCTTAATGATTACATATCGGCTCAGATACTCTCTTCTCTACCCCTTAATGATTACATATCGGCTAGTTAAAGTTACTCTGTTCTCTACCCCTTAATGATTACATATCGACTCAGATACTCTCTTCTCTACCCCTTAATGATTACATATCGGATAGTTAAAGTTACTCTCTGCTCTACCCCTTAATGATTACATATCGGCTAATTAAAGTTACTCTTTTCTCTACCCCTTAATGATTACATATCGACTCAGATACTCTCTTCTCTACCCCTTAATGATTACATATCGGCTAGTTAAAGTTACTCTCTTCTCTACCCCTTAATGATTACATATCGACTCAGATACTCTCTTCTCTACCCCTTAATGATTACATATCGGCTAGTTAAAGTTAATCTCTTCTCTACCCCTTAATGATTACATATCGGCTCAGATACTCTCTTCTCTACCCCTTAATGATTACATATCGGCTCAGATACTCTCTTCTCTACCCCTTAATGATTATCTCTTCTCTACCCCTTAATGATTACATATCGGCTAGTTAAAGTTACTCTGTTCTCTACCCCTTAATGATTACATATCGACTCAGATACTCTCTTCTCTACCCCTTAATGATTACATATCGGATAGTTAAAGTTACTCTCTGCTCTACCCCTTAATGATTACATATCGGCTAATTAAAGTTACTCTTTTCTCTACCCCTTGATGATTACATATCGGCTCAGATACTCTCTTCTCTACCCCTTAATGATTACATATCTGCTCAGATACTCTCTTCTCTACCCCTTAATGATTACATATCGGCTAGTTAAAGTTAATCTCTTCTCTACCCCTTAATGGTTACAAACCGGCTCAGATACTCTCTTCTCTACCCCTTAATGATTACATATCGGCTAGTTAAAGTTACTCTCTTCTCTACCCCTTAATGATTACATATCGGCTCAGATACTCTCTGCTCTACCCCTTAATGATTACATATCGGCTAATTAAAGTTAATCTTTTCTCTACCCCTTGATGATTACATATCGGCTCAGATACTCTCTTCTCTACCCCTTGATGATTACATATCGGCTCAGATACTCTCTTCTCTACCCCTTGATGATTACATATCGGCTCAGATACTCTCTTCTCTACCCCTTAATGATTACATATCGGCTCAGATACTCTCTTCTCTACCCCTTAATGATTATCTCTTCTCTACCCCTTAATGATTACATATCGGCTAGTTAAAGTTACTCTGTTCTCTACCCCTTAATGATTACATATCGACTCAGATACTCTCTTCTCTACCCCTTAATGATTACATATCGGCTAGTTAAAGTTACTCTGTTCTCTACCCCTTAATGATTACATATCGACTCAGATACTCTCTTCTCTACCCCTTAATGATTACATATCGGCTAGTTAAAGTTACTCTCTTCTCTACCCCTTAATGATTACATATCGACTCAGATACTCTCTTCTCTACCCCTTAATGATTACATATCGGCTAGTTAAAGTTAATCTCTTCTCTACCCCTTAATGATTACATATCGGCTCAGATACTCTCTTCTCTACCCCTTAATGATTACATATCGGCTCAGATACTCTCTTCTCTACCCCTTAATGATTATCTCTTCTCTACCCCTTAATGATTACATATCGGCTAGTTAAAGTTACTCTGTTCTCTACCCCTTAATGATTACATATCGACTCAGATACTCTCTTCTCTACCCCTTAATGATTACATATCGGATAGTTAAAGTTACTCTCTGCTCTACCCCTTAATGATTACATATCGGCTAATTAAAGTTACTCTTTTCTCTACCCCTTGATGATTACATATCGGCTCAGATACTCTCTTCTCTACCCCTTGATGATTACATATCGGCTCAGATACTCTCTTCTCTACCCCTTGATGATTACATATCGGCTCAGATACTCTCTTCTCTACCCCTTAATGATTACATATCGGCTCAGATACTCTCTTCTCTACCCCTTAATGATTATCTCTTCTCTACCCCTTAATGATTACATATCGGCTAGTTAAAGTTACTCTCTTCTCTACCCCTTAATGATTACATATCGGCTCAGATACTCTCTTCTCTACCCCTTAATGATTACATATCGGCTCAGATACTCTCTTCTCTACCCCTTAATGATTATCTCTTCTCTACCCCTTAATGATTACATATCGGCTAGTTAAAGTTACTCTGTTCTCTACCCCTTAATGATTACATATCGACTCAGATACTCTCTTCTCTACCCCTTAATGATTACATATCGGATAGTTAAAGTTACTCTCTGCTCTACCCCTTAATGATTACATATCGGCTAATTAAAGTTACTCTTTTCTCTACCCCTTAATGATTACATATCGACTCAGATACTCTCTTCTCTACCCCTTAATGATTACATATCGGCTAGTTAAAGTTACTCTCTTCTCTACCCCTTAATGATTACATATCGACTCAGATACTCTCTTCTCTACCCCTTAATGATTACATATCGGCTAGTTAAAGTTAATCTCTTCTCTACCCCTTAATGATTACATATCGGCTCAGATACTCTCTTCTCTACCCCTTAATGATTACATATCGGCTCAGATACTCTCTTCTCTACCCCTTAATGATTATCTCTTCTCTACCCCTTAATGATTACATATCGGCTAGTTAAAGTTACTCTGTTCTCTACCCCTTAATGATTACATATCGACTCAGATACTCTCTTCTCTACCCCTTAATGATTACATATCGGATAGTTAAAGTTACTCTCTGCTCTACCCCTTAATGATTACATATCGGCTAATTAAAGTTACTCTTTTCTCTACCCCTTGATGATTACATATCGGCTCAGATACTCTCTTCTCTACCCCTTAATGATTACATATCTGCTCAGATACTCTCTTCTCTACCCCTTAATGATTACATATCGGCTAGTTAAAGTTAATCTCTTCTCTACCCCTTAATGGTTACAAACCGGCTCAGATACTCTCTTCTCTACCCCTTAATGATTACATATCGGCTAGTTAAAGTTACTCTCTTCTCTACCCCTTAATGATTACATATCGGCTCAGATACTCTCTGCTCTACCCCTTAATGATTACATATCGGCTAATTAAAGTTAATCTTTTCTCTACCCCTTGATGATTACATATCGGCTCAGATACTCTCTTCTCTACCCCTTGATGATTACATATCGGCTCAGATACTCTCTTCTCTACCCCTTGATGATTACATATCGGCTCAGATACTCTCTTCTCTACCCCTTAATGATTACATATCGGCTCAGATACTCTCTTCTCTACCCCTTAATGATTATCTCTTCTCTACCCCTTAATGATTACATATCGGCTAGTTAAAGTTACTCTGTTCTCTACCCCTTAATGATTACATATCGACTCAGATACTCTCTTCTCTACCCCTTAATGATTACATATCGGCTAGTTAAAGTTACTCTGTTCTCTACCCCTTAATGATTACATATCGACTCAGATACTCTCTTCTCTACCCCTTAATGATTACATATCGGCTAGTTAAAGTTACTCTCTTCTCTACCCCTTAATGATTACATATCGACTCAGATACTCTCTTCTCTACCCCTTAATGATTACATATCGGCTAGTTAAAGTTAATCTCTTCTCTACCCCTTAATGATTACATATCGGCTCAGATACTCTCTTCTCTACCCCTTAATGATTACATATCGGCTCAGATACTCTCTTCTCTACCCCTTAATGATTATCTCTTCTCTACCCCTTAATGATTACATATCGGCTAGTTAAAGTTACTCTGTTCTCTACCCCTTAATGATTACATATCGACTCAGATACTCTCTTCTCTACCCCTTAATGATTACATATCGGATAGTTAAAGTTACTCTCTGCTCTACCCCTTAATGATTACATATCGGCTAATTAAAGTTACTCTTTTCTCTACCCCTTGATGATTACATATCGGCTCAGATACTCTCTTCTCTACCCCTTGATGATTACATATCGGCTCAGATACTCTCTTCTCTACCCCTTGATGATTACATATCGGCTCAGATACTCTCTTCTCTACCCCTTAATGATTACATATCGGCTAGTTAAAGTTAATCTCTTCTCTACCCCTTAATGGTTACATATCGGCTCAGATACTCTCTTCTCTACCCCTTAATGATTACATATCGGCTCAGATACTCTCTTCTCTACCCCTTGATGATTACATATCGGCTAGTTAAAGTTACTCTCTTCTCTACCCCTTAATGATTACATATCGGCTCAGATACTCTCTTCTCTACCCCTTAATGATTACATATCGGCTCAGATACTCTCTTCTCTACCCCTTAATGATTACATATCGGCTCAGATACTCTCTTCTCTACCTCTTGATGATTACATATCAGCTCAGATACTCTCTTCTCTACCCCTTGATGATTACATATCGGCTCAGATACTCTCTTCTCTACCCCTTAATGATTACATATCGGCTCAGATACTCTCTTCTCTACGCCTTAATGATTACATATCAGCTAGTTAAAGTTACTCTCTTCTCTACCCCTTAATGATTACATATCGGCTCAGATACTCTCTTCTCTACCCCTTAATGATTACATATCGGCTAGTTAAAGTTACTCTCTTCTCTACCCCTTAATGATTACATATCGGCTCAGATACTCTCTTCTCTACCCCTTGATGATTACATATCGGCTCAGATACTCTCTTCTCTACCCCTTGATGATTACATTTCGGCTAGTTAAAGTTACTCTCTTCTCTACCCCTTAATGATTACATATCGGCTAGTTAAAGTTACTCTCTTCTGTACCCCTTAATGATTACATATCGGCTAGTTAAAGTTACTCTCTTCTCTACCCCTTAATGATTACATATCGGCTCAGATACTCTCTTCTCTACCCCTTAATGATTACATATCGGCTCAGATACTCTCTTCTCTACCCCTTAATGATTACATATCGGCTCAGATACTCTCTTCTCTACCCCTTAATGATTACATATCGGCTAGTTAAAGTTACTCTCTTCTCTACCCCTTAATGATTACATATCGGCTCAGATACTCTCTTCTCTACCCCTTAATGATTACATATCGGCTAGTTAAAGTTAATCTCTTCTCTACCCCTTAATGGTTACAAATCGGCTCAGATACTCTCTTCTCTACCCCTTAATGATTACATATCGGCTAGTTAAAGTTACTCTCTTCTCTACCCCTTAATGATTACATATCGGCTCAGATACTCTCTGCTCTACCCCTTAATGATTACATATCGGCTAATTAAAGTTAATCTTTTCTCTACCCCTTGATGATTACATATCGGCTCAGATACTCTCTTCTCTACCCCTTGATGATTACATATCGGCTCAGATACTCTCTTCTCTACCCCTTGATGATTACATATCGGCTCAGATACTCTCTTCTCTACCCCTTAATGATTACATATCGGCTCAGATACTCTCTTCTCTACCCCTTAATGATTATCTCTTCTCTACCCCTTAATGATTACATATCGGCTAGTTAAAGTTACTCTGTTCTCTACCCCTTAATGATTACATATCGACTCAGATACTCTCTTCTCTACCCCTTAATGATTACATATCGGCTAGTTAAAGTTACTCTCTTCTCTACCCCTTAATGATTACATATCGACTCAGATACTCTCTTCTCTACCCCTTAATGATTACATATCGGCTAGTTAAAGTTAATCTCTTCTCTACCCCTTAATGATTACATATCGGCTCAGATACTCTCTTCTCTACCCCTTAATGATTACATATCGGCTCAGATACTCTCTTCTCTACCCCTTAATGATTATCTCTTCTCTACCCCTTAATGATTACATATCGGCTAGTTAAAGTTACTCTGTTCTCTACCCCTTAATGATTACATATCGACTCAGATACTCTCTTCTCTACCCCTTAATGATTACATATCGGATAGTTAAAGTTACTCTCTGCTCTACCCCTTAATGATTACATATCGGCTAATTAAAGTTACTCTTTTCTCTACCCCTTGATGATTACATATCGGCTCAGATACTCTCTTCTCTACCCCTTGATGATTACATATCGGCTCAGATACTCTCTTCTCTACCCCTTGATGATTACATATCGGCTCAGATACTCTCTTCTCTACCCCTTAATGATTACATATCGGCTAGTTAAAGTTAATCTCTTCTCTACCCCTTAATGGTTACATATCGGCTCAGATACTCTCTTCTCTACCCCTTAATGATTACATATCGGCTCAGATACTCTCTTCTCTACCCCTTGATGATTACATATCGGCTAGTTAAAGTTACTCTCTTCTCTACCCCTTAATGATTACATATCGGCTCAGATACTCTCTTCTCTACCCCTTAATGATTACATATCGGCTCAGATACTCTCTTCTCTACCCCTTAATGATTACATTTCGGCTAGTTAAAGTTACTCTCTTCTGTACCCCTTAATGATTACATATCGGCTAGTTAAAGTTACTCTCTTCTCTACCCCTTAATGATTACATATCGGCTCAGATACTCTCTTCTCTACCCCTTAATGATTACATATCGGCTCAGATACTCTCTTCTCTACCCCTTAATGATTACATATCGGCTCAGATACTCTCTTCTCTACCCCTTAATGATTACATATCGGCTAGTTAAAGTTACTCTCTTCTCTACCCCTTAATGATTACATATCGGCTCAGATACTCTCTTCTCTACCCCTTAATGATTACATATTGGCTAGTTAAAGTTACTCTCTTCTCTACCCCTTAATGATTACATATTGGCTAGTTAAAGTTACTCTCTTCTCTACCCCTTAATGATTACATATCGGCTCAGATGCTCTCTTCTCTACCCCTTAATGATTACATATCGGCTAGTTAAAGTTACTCTCTTCTGTACCCATTAATGATTACATATCGGCTAGTTAAAGTTACTCTCTTCTCTACCCCTTAATGATTACATATCGGCTCAGATACTCTCTTCTCTACCCCTTAATGATTACATATCTGCTCAGATACTCTCTTCTCTACCCCTTAATGATTACATATCGGCTCAGATACTCTCTTCTCTACCCCTTAATGATTACATATCGGCTCAGATACTCTCTTCTCTACCCCTTAATGATTACATATCGGCTCAGATACTCTCTTCTCTACCCCTTAATGATTACATATCGGCTAGTTAAAGTTATTCTCTTCTCTACCCCTTAATGATTACATATCGGCTCAGATACACTCTTCTCTACCCCTTAATGATTACATATCGGCTCAGATACTCTCTTCTCTACCCCTTGATGATTACATTTCGGCTAGTTAAAGTTGCTCTTTTCTCTACCCCTTAATGATTACATATCGGCTAGTTAAAGTTACTCTCTTCTCTACCCCTTAATGATTACATATCGGCTAGTTAAAGTTACTCTCTTCTCTACCCCTTAATGATTACATATCGGCTCAGATACTCTCTTCTCTACCCCTTAATGATTACATATCGGCTCAGATACTCTCTTCTCTACCCCTTAATGATTACATATCGGCTCAGATACTCTCTTCTCTACCCCTTAATGATTACATATCGGCTCAGATACTCTCTTCTCTACCCCTTAATGATTACATATTGGCTGGTTAAAGTTACTCTCTTCTCTACCCCTTAATGATTACATATTGGCTAGTTAAAGTTACTCTCTTCTCTACCCCTTAATGATTACATATCGGCTCAGATGTTCTCTTCTCTACCCCTTAATGATTACATATCGGCTAGTTAAAGTTACTCTCTTCTGTACCCCTTAATGATTACATATCGGCTCAGAAGCTCTCTTCTCTACCCCTTAATGATTACATATCGGCTAGTTAAAGTTACTCTCTTCTCTACCCCTTAATGATTACATATCGGCTCAGATACTCTCTTCTCTACCCCTTAATGATTATCTCTTCTCTACCCCTTAATGATTACATATCGACTCAGATACTCTCTTCTCTACCCCTTAATGATTACATATCGGCTCAGATACACTCTTCTCTACCCCTTAATGATTACATATCGGCTAATTAAAGTTACTCTTTTCTCTACCCCTTGATGATTACATATCGGCTCAGATACTCTCTTCTCTACCCCTTGATGATTACATATCGGCTCAGATACTCTCTTCTCTACCCCTTGATGATTACATATCGGCTCAGATACTCTCTTCTCTACCCCTTAATGATTACATATCGGCTAGTTAAAGTTAATCTCTTCTCTACCCCTTAATGGTTACATATCGGCTCAGATACTCTCTTCTCTACCCCTTAATGATTACATATCGGCTCAGATACTCTCTTCTCTACCCCTTAAGGATTACATATCGGCTCAGATACTCTCTTCTCTACCTCTTGATGATTACATATCAGCTCAGATACTCTCTTCTCTACCCCTTGATGATTACATATCGGCTCAGATACTCTCTTCTCTACCCCTTGATGATTACATATCGGCTCAGATACTCTCTTCTCTACGCCTTAATGATTACATATCAGCTAGTTAAAGTTACTCTCTTCTCTACCCCTTAATGATTACATATCGGCTCAGATACTCTCTTCTCTACCCCTTAATGATTACATATCGGCTAGTTAAAGTTACTGTCTTCTCTACCCCTTAATGATTACATATCGGCTCAGATACTCTCTTCTCTACCCCTTAATGATTACATATCGGCTAGTTAAAGTTATTCTCTTCTCTACCCCTTAATGATTACATATCGGCTCAGATACTCTCTTCTCTACCCCTTAATGATTACATATCGGCTCAGATACTCTCTTCTCTACCCCTTGATGATTACATATCGGCTCAGATACTCTCTTCTCTACCCCTTGATGATTACATTTCGGCTAGTTAAAGTTACTCTCTTCTGTACCCCTTAATGATTACATATCGTCTAGTTAAAGTTACTCTCTTCTCTACCCCTTAATGATTACATATCGGCTCAGATACTCTCTTCTCTACCCCTTAATGATTACATATCGGCTCAGATACTCTCTTCTCTACCCCTTAATGATTACATATCGGCTCAGATACTCTCTTCTCTACCCCTTAATGATTACATATCGGCTCAGATACTCTCTTCTCTACCCCTTAATGATTACATATCGGCTCAGATACTCTCTTCTCTACCCCTTAATGATTACATATCGGCTCAGATACTCTCTTCTCTACCTCTTGATGATTACATATCAGCTCAGATACTCTCTTCTCTACCCCTTGATGATTACATATCGGCTCAGATACTCTCTTCTCTACCCCTTAATGATTACATATCGGCTCAGATACTCTCTTCTCTACCCCTTAATGATTACATATTGGTTAGTTAAAGTTACTCTCTTCTCTACCGCTTAATGATTACATATCGGCTCAGATACTCTCTTCTCTACCCCTTAATGATTACATATCGGCTAGTTAAAGTTATTCTCTTCTCTACCCCTTAATGATTACATATCGGCTCAGATACACTCTTCTCTACCCCTTAATGATTACATATCGGCTCAGATACTCTCTTCTCTACCCCTTGATGATTACATATCGGCTCAGATACTCTCTTCTCTACCCCTTAATGATTATCTCTTCTCTACCCCTTAATGATTACATATCGGCTAGTTAAAGTTACTCTCTTCTCTACCCCTTAATGATTACATATCGACTCAGATACTCTCTTCTCTACCCCTTAATGATTGATTACATATCGGCTAATTAAAGTTACTCTTTTCTCTACCCCTTGATGATTACATATCGGCTCAGATACTCTCTTCTCTACCCCTTGATGATTACATATCGGCTCAGATGCTCTCTTCTCTACCCCTTGATGATTACATATCGGCTCAGATACTCTCTTCTCTACCCCTTAATGATTACATATCGGCTAGTTAAAGTTAATCTCTTCTCTACCCCTTAATGGTTACATATCGGCTCAGATACTCTCTTCTCTACCCCTTAATGATTACATATCGGCTCAGATACTCTCTTCTCTACCCCTTAAGGATTACATATCGGCTCAGATACTCTCTTCTCTACCTCTTGATGATTACATATCAGCTCAGATACTCTCTTCTCTACCCCTTGATGATTACATATCGGCTCAGATACTCTCTTCTCTACCCCTTGATGATTACATATCGGCTCAGATACTCTCTTCTCTACGCCTTAATGATTACATATCAGCTAGTTAAAGTTACTCTCTTCTCTACCCCTTAATGATTACATATCGGCTCAGATACTCTCTTCTCTACCCCTTAATGATTACATATCGGCTAGTTAAAGTTACTCTCTTCTCTACCCCTTAATGATTACATATCGGCTCAGATACTCTCTTCTCTACCCCTTAATGATTACATATCGGCTAGTTAATGTTATTCTCTTCTCTACCCCTTAATGATTACATATCGGCTCAGATACTCTCTTCTCTACCCCTTAATGATTACATATCGGCTCAGATACTCTCTTCTCTACCCCTTGATGATTACATATCGGCTCAGATACTCTCTTCTCTACCCCTTGATGATTACATTTCGGCTAGTTAAAGTTACTCTCTTCTCTACCCCCTAATGATTACATATCGGCTAGTTAAAGTTACTCTCTTCTGTACCCCTTAATGATTACATATCGGCTAGTTAAAGTTACTCTCTTCTCTACCCCTTAATGATTACATATCGGCTCAGATACTCTCTTCTCTACCCCTTAATGATTACATATCGGCTCAGATACTCTCTTCTCTACCCCTTAATGATTACATATCGGCTCAGATACTCTCTTCTCTACCCCTTAATGATTACATATCGGCTCAGATACTCTCTTCTCTACCCCTTAATGATTACATATCGGCTCAGATACTCTCTTCTCTACCCCTTAATGATTACATATCGGCTCAGATACTCTCTTCTCTACCTCTTGATGATTACATATCAGCTCAGATACTCTCTTCTCTACCCCTTGATGATTACATATCGGCTCAGATACTCTCTTCTCTACGCCTTAATGATTACATATCAGCTAGTTAAAGTTACTCTCTTCTCTACCCCTTAATGATTACATATCGGCTCAGATACTCTCTTCTCTACCCCTTAATGATTACATATCGGTTAGTTAAAGTTACTCTCTTCTCTACCGCTTAATGATTACATATCGGCTCAGATACTCTCTTCTCTACCCCTTAATGATTACATATCGGCTAGTTAAAGTTATTCTCTTCTCTACCCCTTAATGATTACATATCGGCTCAGATACTCTCTTCTCTACCCCTTGATGATTACATATCGGCTCAGATACTCTCTTCTCTACGCCTTGATGATTACATTTCGGCTAGTTAAAGTTACTCTCTTCTCTACCCCTTAATGATTACATATCGGCTAGTTAAAGTTACTCTCTTCTGTACCCCTTAATGATTACATATCGGCTAGTTAAAGTTACTCTCTTCTCTACCCCTTAATGATTACATATCGGCTCAGATACTCTCTTCTCTACCCCTTAATGATTACATATCGGCTCAGATACTCTCTTCTCTACCCCTTAATGATTACATATCGGCTCAGATACTCTCTTCTCTACCCCTTAATGATTACATATCGGCTCAGATACTCTCTTCTCTACCCCTTGATGATTACATATCGGCTCAGATACTCTCTTCTCTACCCCTTGATGATTACATTTCGGCTAGTTAAAGTTACTCTCTTCTCTACCCCCTAATGATTACATATCGGCTAGTTAAAGTTACTCTCTTCTGTACCCCTTAATGATTACATATCGGCTAGTTAAAGTTACTCTCTTCTCTACCCCTTAATGATTACATATCGGCTCAGATACTCTCTTCTCTACCCCTTAATGATTACATATCGGCTCAGATACTCTCTTCTCTACCCCTTAATGATTACATATCGGCTCAGATACTCTCTTCTCTACCCCTTAATGATTACATATCGGCTCAGATACTCTCTTCTCTACCCCTTAATGATTACATATCGGCTCAGATACTCTCTTCTCTACCCCTTAATGATTACATATCGGCTCAGATACTCTCTTCTCTACCTCTTGATGATTACATATCAGCTCAGATACTCTCTTCTCTACCCCTTGATGATTACATATCGGCTCAGATACTCTCTTCTCTACCCCTTGATGATTACATATCGGCTCAGATACTCTCTTCTCTACGCCTTAATGATTACATATCAGCTAGTTAAAGTTACTCTCTTCTCTACCCCTTAATGATTACATATCGGCTCAGATACTCTCTTCTCTACCCCTTAATGATTACATATCGGTTAGTTAAAGTTACTCTCTTCTCTACCGCTTAATGATTACATATCGGCTCAGATACTCTCTTCTCTACCCCTTAATGATTACATATCGGCTAGTTAAAGTTATTCTCTTCTCTAACCCTTAATGATTACATATCGGCTCAGATACACTCTTCTCTACCCCTTAATGATTACATATCGGCTCAGATACTCTCTTCTCTACCCCTTGATGATTACATATCGGCTCAGATACTCTCTTCTCTACGCCTTGATGATTACATTTCGGCTAGTTAAAGTTACTCTCTTCTCTACCCCTTAATGATTACATATCGGCTAGTTAAAGTTACTCTCTTCTGTACCCCTTAATGATTACATATCGGCTAGTTAAAGTTACTCTCTTCTCTACCCCTTAATGATTACATATCGGCTCAGATACTCTCTTCTCTACCCCTTAATGATTACATATCGGCTCAGATACTCTCTTCTCTACCCCTTAATGATTACATATCGGCTCAGATACTCTCTTCTCTACCCCTTAATGATTAAATATCGGCTAGTTAAAGTTACTCTCTTCTCTACCCCTTAATGATTACATATCGGCTAGTTAAAGTTACTCTCTTCTCTACCCCTTAATGATTACATATCGGCTCAGATGCTCTCTTCTCTACCCCTTAATGATTACATATCGGCTCAGATACTCTCTTCTCTACCCCTTAATGATTACATATCGGCTCAGATACTCTCTTCTCTACCCCTTAATGATTACATATCGGCTCAGATACTCTCTTCTCTACCCCTTGATGATTACATATCGGCTCAGATACTCTCTTCTCTACCCCTTGATGATTACATTTCGGCTAGTTAAAGTTACTCTCTTCTCTACCCCCTAATGATTACATATCGGCTAGTTAAAGTTACTCTCTTCTGTACCCCTTAATGATTACATATCGGCTAGTTAAAGTTACTCTCTTCTCTACCCCTTAATGATTACATATCGGCTCAGATACTCTCTTCTCTACCCCTTAATGATTACATATCGGCTCAGATACTCTCTTCTCTACCCCTTAATGATTACATATCGGCTCAGATACTCTCTTCTCTACCCCTTAATGATTACATATCGGCTCAGATACTCTCTTCTCTACCCCTTAATGATTACATATCGGCTCAGATACTCTCTTCTCTACCCCTTAATGATTACATATCGGCTCAGATACTCTCTTCTCTACCTCTTGATGATTACATATCTGCTCAGATACTCTCTTCTCTACCCCTTGATGATTACATATCGGCTCAGATACTCTCTTCTCTACCCCTTGATGATTACATATCGGCTCAGATACTCTCTTCTCTACGTCTTAATGATTACATATCAGCTAGTTAAAGTTACTCTCTTCTCTACCCCTTAATGATTACATATCGGCTCAGATACTCTCTTCTCTACCCCTTAATGATTACATATCGGTTAGTTAAAGTTACTCTCTTCTCTACCGCTTAATGATTACATATCGGCTCAGATACTCTCTTCTCTACCCCTTAATGATTACATATCGGCTAGTTAAAGTTATTCTCTTCTCTAACCCTTAATGATTACATATCGGCTCAGATACACTCTTCTCTACCCCTTAATGATTACATATCGGCTCAGATACTCTCTTCTCTACCCCTTGATGATTACATATCGGCTCAGATACTCTCTTCTCTACGCCTTGATGATTACATTTCGGCTAGTTAAAGTTACTCTCTTCTCTACCCCTTAATGATTACATATCGGCTAGTTAAAGTTACTCTCTTCTGTACCCCTTAATGATTACATATCGGCTAGTTAAAGTTACTCTCTTCTCTACCCCTTAATGATTACATATCGGCTCAGATACTCTCTTCTCTACCCCTTAATGATTACATATCGGCTCAGATACTCTCTTCTCTACCCCTTAATGATTACATATCGGCTCAGATACTCTCTTCTCTACCCCTTAATGATTAAATATCGGCTAGTTAAAGTTACTCTCTTCTCTACCCCTTAATGATTACATATCGGCTAGTTAAAGTTACTCTCTTCTCTACCCCTTAATGATTACATATCGGCTCAGATGCTCTCTTCTCTACCCCTTAATGATTACATATCGGCTCAGATACTCTCTTCTCTACCCCTTAATGATTACATATCGGCTCAGATACTCTCTTCTCTACCCCTTAATGATTACATATCGGCTCAGATACTCTCTTCTCTACCCCTTGATGATTACATATCGGCTCAGATACTCTCTTCTCTACCCCTTGATGATTACATTTCGGCTAGTTAAAGTTACTCTCTTCTCTACCCCCTAATGATTACATATCGGCTAGTTAAAGTTACTCTCTTCTGTACCCCTTAATGATTACATATCGGCTAGTTAAAGTTACTCTCTTCTCTACCCCTTAATGATTACATATCGGCTCAGATACTCTCTTCTCTACCCCTTAATGATTACATATCGGCTCAGATACTCTCTTCTCTACCCCTTAATGATTACATATCGGCTCAGATACTCTCTTCTCTACCCCTTAATGATTACATATCGGCTCAGATACTCTCTTCTCTACCCCTTAATGATTACATATCGGCTCAGATACTCTCTTCTCTACCCCTTAATGATTACATATCGGCTCAGATACTCTCTTCTCTACCTCTTGATGATTACATATCAGCTCAGATACTCTCTTCTCTACCCCTTGATGATTACATATCGGCTCAGATACTCTCTTCTCTACCCCTTGATGATTACATATCGGCTCAGATACTCTCTTCTCTACGCCTTAATGATTACATATCAGCTAGTTAAAGTTACTCTCTTCTCTACCCCTTAATGATTACATATCGGCTCAGATACTCTCTTCTCTACCCCTTAATGATTACATATCGGTTAGTTAAAGTTACTCTCTTCTCTACCGCTTAATGATTACATATCGGCTCAGATACTCTCTTCTCTACCCCTTAATGATTACATATCGGCTAGTTAAAGTTATTCTCTTCTCTAACCCTTAATGATTACATATCGGCTCAGATACACTCTTCTCTACCCCTTAATGATTACATATCGGCTCAGATACTCTCTTCTCTACCCCTTGATGATTACATATCGGCTCAGATACTCTCTTCTCTACGCCTTGATGATTACATTTCGGCTAGTTAAAGTTACTCTCTTCTCTACCCCTTAATGATTACATATCGGCTAGTTAAAGTTACTCTCTTCTGTACCCCTTAATGATTACATATCGGCTAGTTAAAGTTACTCTCTTCTCTACCCCTTAATGATTACATATCGGCTCAGATACTCTCTTCTCTACCCCTTAATGATTACATATCGGCTCAGATACTCTCTTCTCTACCCCTTAATGATTACATATCGGCTCAGATACTCTCTTCTCTACCCCTTAATGATTAAATATCGGCTAGTTAAAGTTACTCTCTTCTCTACCCCTTAATGATTACATATCGGCTAGTTAAAGTTACTCTCTTCTCTACCCCTTAATGATTACATATCGGCTCAGATGCTCTCTTCTCTACCCCTTAATGATTACATATCGGCTAGTTAAAGTTACTCTCTTCTGTACCCCTTAATGATTACATATCGGCTAGTTAAAGTTACTCTCTTCTCTACCCCTTAATGATTACATATCGGCTCAGATACTCTCTTCTCTATCCCTTAATGATTACATATCGGCTCAGATACTCTCTTCTCTACCCCTTAATGATTACATATCGGCTTAGATACTCTCTTCTCTACCCCTTAATGATTACATATCGGCTCAGATACTCTCTTCTCTATCCCTTAATGATTACATATCGGCTCAGATACTCTCTTCTCTACCCCTTAATGATTACATATCGGCTCAGATACTCTCTTCTCTACGCCTTAATGATTACATATCAGCTAGTTACAGTTACTCTCTTCTCTACCCCTTAATGATTACATATCGGCTCAGATACTCTCTTCTCTACCCCTTAATGATTACATATCGGCTAGTTAAAGTTACTCTCTTCTCTACCGCTTAATGATTACATATCGGCTCAGATACTCTTTTCTCTACCCCTTAATGATTACATATCGGCTAGTTAAAGTTATTCTCTTCTCTACCCCTTAATGATTACATATCGGCTCAGATACTCTCTTCTCTACCCCTTAATGATTACATATCGGCTCAGATACTCTCTTCTCTACCCCTTGATGATTACATATCGTCTCAGATACTCTCTTCTCTACCCCTTGATGATTACATTTCGGCTAGTTAAAGTTACTCTCTTCTCTACCCCTTAATGATTACATATCGGCTAGTTAAAGTTACTCTCTTCTGTACCCCTTAATGATTACATATCGGCTAGTTAAAGTTACTCTCTTCTCTACCCCTTAATGATTACATATCGGCTCAGATACTCTCTTCTCTACCCCTTAATGATTAAATATCGGCTAGTTAAAGTTACTCTCTTCTCTACCCCTTAATGATTACATATCGGCTAGTTAAAGTTACTCTCTTCTCTACCCCTTAATGATTACATATCGGCTCAGATGCTCTCTTCTCTACCCCTTAATGATTACATATCGGCTAGTTAAAGTTACTCTCTTCTGTACCCCTTAATGATTACATATCGGCTAGTTAAAGTTACTCTCTTCTCTACCCCTTAATGATTACATATCGGCTCAGATACTCTCTTCTCTATCCCTTAATGATTACATATCGGCTCAGATACTCTCTTCTCTACCCCTTAATGATTACATATCGGCTCAGATACTCTCTTCTCTACCCCTTAATGATTACATATCGGCTCAGATACTCTCTTCTCTATCCCTTAATGATTACATATCGGCTCAGATACTCTCTTCTCTACCCCTTAATGATTACATATCGGCTCAGATACTCTCTTCTCTACGCCTTAATGATTACATATCAGCTAGTTACAGTTACTCTCTTCTCTACCCCTTAATGATTACATATCGGCTCAAATACTCTCTTCTCTACCCCTTAATGATTACATATCGGCTAGTTAAAGTTACTCTCTTCTCTACCGCTTAATGATTACATATCGGCTCAGATACTCTTTTCTCTACCCCTTAATGATTACATATCGGCTAGTTAAAGTTATTCTCTTCTCTACCCCTTAATGATTACATATCGGCTCAGATACTCTCTTCTCTACCCCTTAATGATTACATATCGGCTCAGATACTCTCTTCTCTACCCCTTGATGATTACATATCGTCTCAGATACTCTCTTCTCTACCCCTTGATGATTACATTTCGGCTAGTTAAAGTTACTCTCTTCTCTACCCCTTAATGATTACATATCGGCTAGTTAAAGTTACTCTCTTCTGTACCCCTTAATGATTACATATCGGCTAGTTAAAGTTGCTCTCTTCTCTACCCCTTAATGATTACATATCGGCTCAGATACTCTCTTCTCTACCCCTTAATGATTACATATCGGCTCAGATACTCTCTTCTCTACCCCTTAATGATTACATATCGGCTCAGATACTCTCTTCTCTACCTCTTGATGATTACATATCAGCTCAGATACTCTCTTCTCTACCCCTTAATGATTACATATCGGCTCAGATACTCTCTTCTCTACCCCTTGATGATTACATATCGGCTCAGATACTCTCTTCTCTACGCCTTAATGATTACATATCAGCTAGTTAAAGTTACTCTCTTCTCTACCCCTTAATGATTACATATCGGCTCAGATACTCTCTTCTCTACCCCTTAATGATTACATATCGGTTAGTTAAAGTTACTCTCTTCTCTACCGCTTAATGATTACATATCGGCTCAGATACTCTCTTCTCTACCCCTTAATGATTACATATCAGCTAGTTAAAGTTACTCTCTTCTCTACCCCTTAATGATTACATATCGGCTCAGATACTCTCTTCTCTACCCCTTAATGATTACATATCGGCTCAGATACTCTCTTCTCTACCCCTTGATGATTACATATCGGCTCAGATACTCTCTTCTCTACCCCTTGATGATTACATATCGGCTCAGATACTCTCTTCTCTACCCCTTAATGATTACATATCGGCTCAGATACTCTCTTCTCTACCCCTTAATGATTACATATCGGCTAGTTAAAGTTAATCTCTTCTCTACCCCTTAATGGTTACAAATCGGCTCAGATACTCTCTTCTCTACCCCTTAATGATTACATATCGGCTAGTTAAAGTTATTCTCTTCTCTACCCCTTAATGATTACATATCGGCTCAGATACTCTCTTCTCTACCCCTTAATGATTACATATCGGCTCAGATACTCTCTTCTCTACCCCTTGATGATTACATATCGTCTCAGATACTCTCTTCTCTACCCCTTGATGATTACATTTCGGCTAGTTAAAGTTACTCTCTTCTCTACCCCTTAATGATTACATATCGGCTAGTTAAAGTTACTCTCTTCTGTACCCCTTAATGATTACATATCGGCTAGTTAAAGTTGCTCTCTTCTCTACCCCTTAATGATTACATATCGGCTCAGATACTCTCTTCTCTACCCCTTAATGATTACATATCGGCTCAGATACTCTCTTCTCTACCCCTTAATGATTACATATCGGCTCAGATACTCTCTTCTCTACCTCTTGATGATTACATATCAGCTCAGATACTCTCTTCTCTACCCCTTAATGATTACATATCGGCTCAGATACTCTCTTCTCTACCCCTTGATGATTACATATCGGCTCAGATACTCTCTTCTCTACGCCTTAATGATTACATATCAGCTAGTTAAAGTTACTCTCTTCTCTACCCCTTAATGATTACATATCGGCTCAGATACTCTCTTCTCTACCCCTTAATGATTACATATCGGTTAGTTAAAGTTACTCTCTTCTCTACCGCTTAATGATTACATATCGGCTCAGATACTCTCTTCTCTACCCCTTAATGATTACATATCAGCTAGTTAAAGTTACTCTCTTCTCTACCCCTTAATGATTACATATCGGCTCAGATACTCTCTTCTCTACCCCTTAATGATTACATATCGGCTCAGATACTCTCTTCTCTACCCCTTGATGATTACATATCGGCTCAGATACTCTCTTCTCTACCCCTTGATGATTACATATCGGCTCAGATACTCTCTTCTCTACCCCTTAATGATTACATATCGGCTCAGATACTCTCTTCTCTACCCCTTAATGATTACATATCGGCTAGTTAAAGTTAATCTCTTCTCTACCCCTTAATGGTTACAAATCGGCTCAGATACTCTCTTCTCTACCCCTTAATGATTACATATCGGCTAGTTAAAGTTACTCTCTTCTCTACCCCTTAATGATTACATATCGGCTCAGATACTCTCTGCTCTACCCCTTAATGATTACATATCGGCTAATTAAAGTTAATCTTTTCTCTACCCCTTGATGATTACATATCGGCTCAGATACTCTCTTCTCTACCCCTTGATGATTACATATCGGCTCAGATACTCTCTTCTCTACCCCTTGATGATTACATATCGGCTCAGATACTCTCTTCTCTACCCCTTAATGATTACATATCGGCTCAGATACTCTCTTCTCTACCCCTTAATGATTATCTCTTCTCTACCCCTTAATGATTACATATCGGCTAGTTAAAGTTACTCTCTTCTCTACCCCTTAATGATTACATATCGGCTCAGATACTCTCTTCTCTACCCCTTAATGATTACATATCGGCTCAGATACTCTCTTCTCTACCCCTTAATGATTATCTCTTCTCTACCCCTTAATGATTACATATCGGCTAGTTAAAGTTACTCTGTTCTCTACCCCTTAATGATTACATATCGACTCAGATACTCTCTTCTCTACCCCTTAATGATTACATATCGGATAGTTAAAGTTACTCTCTGCTCTACCCCTTAATGATTACATATCGGCTAATTAAAGTTACTCTTTTCTCTACCCCTTGATGATTACATATCGGCTCAGATACTCTCTTCTCTACCCCTTGATGATTACATATCGGCTCAGATACTCTCTTCTCTACCCCTTGATGATTACATATCGGCTCAGATACTCTCTTCTCTACCCCTTAATGATTACATATCGGCTAGTTAAAGTTAATCTCTTCTCTACCCCTTAATGGTTACATATCGGCTCAGATACTCTCTTCTCTACCCCTTGATGATTACATATCGGCTAGTTAAAGTTACTCTCTTCTCTACCCCTTAATGATTACATATCGGCTCAGATACTCTCTTCTCTACCCCTTAATGATTACATATCGGCTCAGATACTCTCTTCTCTACCCCTTAATGATTACATATCGGCTCAGATACTCTCTTCTCTACCTCTTGATGATTACATATCAGCTCAGATACTCTCTTCTCTACCCCTTGATGATTACATATCGGCTCAGATACTCTCTTCTCTACCCCTTAATGATTACATATCGGCTCAGATACTCTCTTCTCTACGCCTTAATGATTACATATCAGCTAGTTAAAGTTACTCTCTTCTCTACCCCTTAATGATTACATATCGGCTCAGATACTCTCTTCTCTACCCCTTAATGATTACATATCGGCTAGTTAAAGTTACTCTCTTCTCTACCCCTTAATGATTACATATCGGCTCAGATACTCTCTTCTCTACCCCTTGATGATTACATATCGGCTCAGATACTCTCTTCTCTACCCCTTGATGATTACATTTCGGCTAGTTAAAGTTACTCTCTTCTCTACCCCTTAATGATTACATATCGGCTAGTTAAAGTTACTCTCTTCTGTACCCCTTAATGATTACATATCGGCTAGTTAAAGTTACTCTCTTCTCTACCCCTTAATGATTACATATCGGCTCAGATACTCTCTTCTCTACCCCTTAATGATTACATATCGGCTCAGATACTCTCTTCTCTACCCCTTAATGATTACATATCGGCTCAGATACTCTCTTCTCTACCCCTTAATGATTACATATCGGCTAGTTAAAGTTACTCTCTTCTCTACCCCTTAATGATTACATATCGGCTCAGATACTCTCTTCTCTACCCCTTAATGATTACATATTGGCTAGTTAAAGTTACTCTCTTCTCTACCCCTTAATGATTACATATTGGCTAGTTAAAGTTACTCTCTTCTCTACCCCTTAATGATTACATATCGGCTCAGATGCTCTCTTCTCTACCCCTTAATGATTACATATCGGCTAGTTAAAGTTACTCTCTTCTGTACCCATTAATGATTACATATCGGCTAGTTAAAGTTACTCTCTTCTCTACCCCTTAATGATTACATATCGGCTCAGATACTCTCTTCTCTACCCCTTAATGATTACATATCTGCTCAGATACTCTCTTCTCTACCCCTTAATGATTACATATCGGCTCAGATACTCTCTTCTCTACCCCTTAATGATTACATATCGGCTCAGATACTCTCTTCTCTACCCCTTAATGATTACATATCGGCTCAGATACTCTCTTCTCTACCCCTTAATGATTACATATCTGCTCAGATACTCTCTTCTCTACCCCTTAATGATTACATATCGGCTCAGATACTCTCTTCTCTACCCCTTAATGATTACATATCGGCTCAGATACTCTCTTCTCTACCCCTTAATGATTACATATCGGCTCAGATACTCTCTTCTCTACCCCTTAATGATTACATATCAGCTCAGATACTCTCTTCTCTACCCCTTGATGATTACATATCGGCTCAGATACACTCTTCTCTACCCCTTAATGATTACATATCGGCTCAGATACTCTCTTCTCTACCCCTTGATGATTACATTTCGGCTAGTTAAAGTTGCTCTTTTCTCTACCCCTTAATGATTACATATCGGCTAGTTAAAGTTACTCTCTTCTGTACCCCTTAATGATTACATATCGGCTAGTTAAAGTTACTCTCTTCTCTACCCCTTAATGATTACATATCGGCTCAGATACTCTCTTCTCTACCCCTTAATGATTACATATCGGCTCAGATACTCTCTTCTCTACCCCTTAATGATTACATATCGGCTCAGATACTCTCTTCTCTACCCCTTAATGATTACATATCGGCTCAGATACTCTCTTCTCTACCCCTTAATGATTACATATTGGCTGGTTAAAGTTACTCTCTTCTCTACCCCTTAATGATTACATATTGGCTAGTTAAAGTTACTCTCTTCTCTACCCCTTAATGATTACATATCGGCTCAGATGTTCTCTTCTCTACCCCTTAATGATTACATATCGGCTAGTTAAAGTTACTCTCTTCTGTACCCCTTAATTATTACATATCGGCTCAGAAGCTCTCTTCTCTACCCCTTAATGATTACATATCGGCTAGTTAAAGTTACTCTCTTCTCTACCCCTTAATGATTACATATCGGCTCAGATACTCTCTTCTCTACCCCTTAATGATTATCTCTTCTCTACCCCTTAATGATTACATATCGACTCAGATACTCTCTTCTCTACCCCTTAATGATTACATATCGGCTCAGATACACTCTTCTCTACCCCTTAATGATTACATATCGGCTAATTAAAGTTACTCTTTTCTCTACCCCTTGATGATTACATATCGGCTCAGATACTCTCTTCTCTACCCCTTGATGATTACATATCGGCTCAGATACTCTCTTCTCTACCCCTTGATGATTACATATCGGCTCAGATACTCTCTTCTCTACCCCTTAATGATTACATATCGGCTAGTTAAAGTTAATCTCTTCTCTACCCCTTAATGGTTACATATCGGCTCAGATACTCTCTTCTCTACCCCTTAATGATTACATATCGGCTCAGATACTCTCTTCTCTACCCCTTAAGGATTACATATCGGCTCAGATACTCTCTTCTCTACCTCTTGATGATTACATATCAGCTCAGATACTCTCTTCTCTACCCCTTGATGATTACATATCGGCTCAGATACTCTCTTCTCTACCCCTTGATGATTACATATCGGCTCAGATACTCTCTTTTCTACCCCTTAATGATTACATATCAGCTAGTTAAAGTTACTCTCTTCTCTACCCCTTAATGATTACATATCGGCTCAGATACTCTCTTCTCTACCCCTTAATGATTACATATCGGCTAGTTAAAGTTACTGTCTTCTCTACCCCTTAATGATTACATATCGGCTCAGATACTCTCTTCTCTACCCCTTAATGATTACATATCGGCTAGTTAAAGTTATTCTCTTCTCTACCCCTTAATGATTACATATCGGCTCAGATACTCTCTTCTCTACCCCTTAATGATTACATATCGGCTCAGATACTCTCTTCTCTACCCCTTGATGATTACATATCGGCTCAGATACTCTCTTCTCTACCCCTTGATGATTACATTTCGGCTAGTTAAAGTTACTCTCTTCTGTACCCCTTAATGATTACATATCGTCTAGTTAAAGTTACTCTCTTCTCTACCCCTTAATGATTACATATCGGCTCAGATACTCTCTTCTCTACCCCTTAATGATTACATATCGGCTCAGATACTCTCTTCTCTACCCCTTAATGATTACATATCGGCTCAGATACTCTCTTCTCTACCCCTTAATGATTACATATCGGCTCAGATACTCTCTTCTCTACCCCTTAATGATTACATATCGGCTCAGATACTCTCTTCTCTACCCCTTAATGATTACATATCGGCTCAGATACTCTCTTCTCTACCTCTTGATGATTACATATCAGCTCAGATACTCTCTTCTCTACCCCTTGATGATTACATATCGGCTCAGATACTCTCTTCTCTACCCCTTAATGATTACATATCGGCTCAGATACTCTCTTCTCTACCCCTTAATGATTACATATTGGTTAGTTAAAGTTACTCTCTTCTCTACCGCTTAATGATTACATATCGGCTCAGATACTCTCTTCTCTACCCCTTAATGATTACATATCGGCTAGTTAAAGTTATTCTCTTCTCTACCCCTTAATGATTACATATCGGCTCAGATACACTCTTCTCTACCCCTTAATGATTACATATCGGCTCAGATACTCTCTTCTCTACCCCTTGATGATTACATATCGGCTCAGATACTCTCTTCTCTACCCCTTAATGATTATCTCTTCTCTACCCCTTAATGATTACATATCGGCTAGTTAAAGTTACTCTCTTCTCTACCTCTTAATGATTACATATCGACTCAGATACTCTCTTCTCTACCCCTTAATGATTGATTACATATCGGCTAATTAAAGTTACTCTTTTCTCTACCCCTTGATGATTACATATCGGCTCAGATACTCTCTTCTCTACCCCTTGATGATTACATATCGGCTCAGATGCTCTCTTCTCTACCCCTTGATGATTACATATCGGCTCAGATACTCTCTTCTCTACCCCTTAATGATTACATATCGGCTAGTTAAAGTTAATCTCTTCTCTACCCCTTAATGGTTACATATCGGCTCAGATACTCTCTTCTCTACCCCTTAATGATTACATATCGGCTCAGATACTCTCTTCTCTACCCCTTAAGGATTACATATCGGCTCAGATACTCTCTTCTCTACCTCTTGATGATTACATATCAGCTCAGATACTCTCTTCTCTACCCCTTGATGATTACATATCGGCTCAGATACTCTCTTCTCTACCCCTTGATGATTACATATCGGCTCAGATACTCTCTTCTCTACGCCTTAATGATTACATATCAGCTAGTTAAAGTTACTCTCTTCTCTACCCCTTAATGATTACATATCGGCTCAGATACTCTCTTCTCTACCCCTTAATGATTACATATCGGCTAGTTAAAGTTACTCTCTTCTCTACCCCTTAATGATTACATATCGGCTCAGATACTCTCTTCTCTACCCCTTAATGATTACATATCGGCTAGTTAATGTTATTCTCTTCTCTACCCCTTAATGATTACATATCGGCTCAGATACTCTCTTCTCTACCCCTTAATGATTACATATCGGCTCAGATACTCTCTTCTCTACCCCTTGATGATTACATATCGGCTCAGATACTCTCTTCTCTACCCCTTGATGATTACATTTCGGCTAGTTAAAGTTACTCTCTTCTCTACCCCCTAATGATTACATATCGGCTAGTTAAAGTTACTCTCTTCTGTACCCCTTAATGATTACATATCGGCTAGTTAAAGTTACTCTCTTCTCTACCCCTTAATGATTACATATCGGCTCAGATACTCTCTTCTCTACCCCTTAATGATTACATATCGGCTCAGATACTCTCTTCTCTACCCCTTAATGATTACATATCGGCTCAGATACTCTCTTCTCTACCCCTTAATGATTACATATCGGCTCAGATACTCTCTTCTCTACCCCTTAATGATTACATATCGGCTCAGATACTCTCTTCTCTACCCCTTAATGATTACATATCGGCTCAGATACTCTCTTCTCTACCTCTTGATGATTACATATCAGCTCAGATACTCTCTTCTCTACCCCTTGATGATTACATATCGGCTCAGATACTCTCTTCTCTACCCCTTGATGATTACATATCGGCTCAGATACTCTCTTCTCTACGCCTTAATGATTACATATCAGCTAGTTAAAGTTACTCTCTTCTCTACCCCTTAATGATTACATATCGGCTCAGATACTCTCTTCTCTACCCCTTAATGATTACATATCGGTTAGTTAAAGTTACTCTCTTCTCTACCGCTTAATGATTACATATCGGCTCAGATACTCTCTTCTCTACCCCTTAATGATTACATATCGGCTAGTTAAAGTTATTCTCTTCTCTACCCCTTAATGATTACATATCGGCTCAGATACACTCTTCTCTACCCCTTAATGATTACATATCGGCTCAGATACTCTCTTCTCTACCCCTTGATGATTACATATCGGCTCAGATACTCTCTTCTCTACGCCTTGATGATTACATTTCGGCTAGTTAAAGTTACTCTCTTCTCTACCCCTTAATGATTACATATCGGCTAGTTAAAGTTACTCTCTTCTGTACCCCTTAATGATTACATATCGGCTAGTTAAAGTTACTCTCTTCTCTACCCCTTAATGATTACATATCGGCTCAGATACTCTCTTCTCTACCCCTTAATGATTACATATCGGCTCAGATACTCTCTTCTCTACCCCTTAATGATTACATATCGGCTCAGATACTCTCTTCTCTACCCCTTAATGATTACATATCGGCTCAGATACTCTCTTCTCTACCCCTTGATGATTACATATCGGCTCAGATACTCTCTTCTCTACCCCTTGATGATTACATTTCGGCTAGTTAAAGTTACTCTCTTCTCTACCCCCTAATGATTACATATCGGCTAGTTAAAGTTACTCTCTTCTGTACCCCTTAATGATTGCATATCGGCTAGTTAAAGTTACTCTCTTCTCTACCCCTTAATGATTACATATCGGCTCAGATACTCTCTTCTCTACCCCTTAATGATTACATATCGGCTCAGATACTCTCTTCTCTACCCCTTAATGATTACATATCGGCTCAGATACTCTCTTCTCTACCCCTTAATGATTACATATCGGCTCAGATACTCTCTTCTCTACCCCTTAATGATTACATATCGGCTCAGATACTCTCTTCTCTACCCCTTAATGATTACATATCGGCTCAGATACTCTCTTCTCTACCTCTTGATGATTACATATCAGCTCAGATACTCTCTTCTCTACCCCTTGATGATTACATATCGGCTCAGATACTCTCTTCTCTACCCCTTGATGATTACATATCGGCTCAGATACTCTCTTCTCTACGCCTTAATGATTACATATCAGCTAGTTAAAGTTACTCTCTTCTCTACCCCTTAATGATTACATATCGGCTCAGATACTCTCTTCTCTACCCCTTAATGATTACATATCGGTTAGTTAAAGTTACTCTCTTCTCTACCGCTTAATGATTACATATCGGCTCAGATACTCTCTTCTCTACCCCTTAATGATTACATATCGGCTAGTTAAAGTTATTCTCTTCTCTACCCCTTAATGATTACATATCGGCTCAGATACACTCTTCTCTACCCCTTAATGATTACATATCGGCTCAGATACTCTCTTCTCTACCCCTTGATGATTACATATCGGCTCAGATACTCTCTTCTCTACGCCTTGATGATTACATTTCGGCTAGTTAAAGTTACTCTCTTCTCTACCCCTTAATGATTACATATCGGCTAGTTAAAGTTACTCTCTTCTGTACCCCTTAATGATTACATATCGGCTAGTTAAAGTTACTCTCTTCTCTACCCCTTAATGATTACATATCGGCTCAGATACTCTCTTCTCTACCCCTTAATGATTACATATCGGCTCAGATACTCTCTTCTCTACCCCTTAATGATTACATATCGGCTCAGATACTCTCTTCTCTACCCCTTAATGATTAAATATCGGCTAGTTAAAGTTACTCTCTTCTCTACCCCTTAATGATTACATATCGGCTAGTTAAAGTTACTCTCTTCTCTACCCCTTAATGATTACATATCGGCTCAGATGCTCTCTTCTCTACCCCTTAATGATTACATATCGGCTAGTTAAAGTTACTCTCTTCTGTACCCCTTAATGATTACATATCGGCTAGTTAAAGTTACTCTCTTCTCTACCCCTTAATGATTACATATCGGCTCAGATACTCTCTTCTCTATCCCTTAATGATTACATATCGGCTCAGATACTCTCTTCTCTACCCCTTAATGATTACATATCGGCTCAGATACTCTCTTCTCTACCCCTTAATGATTACATATCGGCTCAGATACGCTCTTCTCTATCCCTTAATGATTACATATCGGCTCAGATACTCTCTTCTCTACCCCTTAATGATTACATATCGGCTCAGATACTCTCTTCTCTACGCCTTAATGATTACATATCAGCTAGTTACAGTTACTCTCTTCTCTACCCCTTAATGATTACATATCGGCTCAGATACTCTCTTCTCTACCCCTTAATGATTACATATCGGCTCAGATACTCTCTTCTCTACCCCTTAATGATTACATATCGGCTCAGATACTCTCTTCTCTACCCCTT
This sequence comes from Oncorhynchus mykiss, assembly GCF_013265735.2. NCBI lineage: Eukaryota > Metazoa > Chordata > Actinopteri > Salmoniformes > Salmonidae > Oncorhynchus > Oncorhynchus mykiss. The sequence continues at coordinate 93,665,003 of NC_048569.1, read as the reverse complement.
GATGATTACATATCGTCTCAGATACTCTCTTCTCTACCCCTTGATGATTACATTTCGGCTAGTTAAAGTTACTCTCTTCTCTACCCCTTAATGATTACATATCGGCTAGTTAAAGTTACTCTCTTCTGTACCCCTTAATGATTACATATCGGCTAGTTAAAGTTACTCTCTTCTCTACCCCTTAATGATTACATATCGGCTCAGATACTCTCTTCTCTACCCCTTAATGATTACATATCGGCTCAGATACTCTCTTCTCTACCCCTTAATGATTACATATCGGCTCAGATACTCTCTTCTCTACCTCTTGATGATTACATATCAGCTCAGATACTCTCTTCTCTACCCCTTAATGATTACATATCGGCTCAGATACTCTCTTCTCTACCCCTTGATGATTACATATCGGCTCAGATACTCTCTTCTCTACGCCTTAATGATTACATATCAGCTAGTTAAAGTTACTCTCTTCTCTACCCCTTAATGATTACATATCGGCTCAGATACTCTCTTCTCTACCCCTTAATGATTACATATCGGTTAGTTAAAGTTACTCTCTTCTCTACCGCTTAATGATTACATATCGGCTCAGATACTCTCTTCTCTACCCCTTAATGATTACATATCGGCTAGTTAAAGTTATTCTCTTCTCTACCCCTTAATGATTACATATCGGCTCAGATACACTCTTCTCTACCCCTTAATGATTACATATCGGCTCAGATACTCTCTTCTCTACCCCTTGATGATTACATATCGGCTCAGATACTCTCTTCTCTACGCCTTGATGATTACATTTCGGCTAGTTAAAGTTACTCTCTTCTCTACCCCTTAATGATTACATATCGGCTAGTTAAAGTTACTCTCTTCTGTACCCCTTAATGATTACATATCGGCTAGTTAAAGTTACTCTCTTCTCTACCCCTTAATGATTACATATCGGCTCAGATACTCTCTTCTCTACCCCTTAATGATTACATATCGGCTCAGATACTCTCTTCTCTACCCCTTAATGATTACATATCGGCTCAGATACTCTCTTCTCTACCCCTTAATGATTAAATATCGGCTAGTTAAAGTTACTCTCTTCTCTACCCCTTAATGATTACATATCGGCTAGTTAAAGTTACTCTCTTCTCTACCCCTTAATGATTACATATCGGCTCAGATGCTCTCTTCTCTACCCCTTAATGATTACATATCGTCTAGTTAAAGTTACTCTCTTCTGTACCCCTTAATGATTACATATCGGCTAGTTAAAGTTACTCTCTTCTCTACCCCTTAATGATTACATATCGGCTCAGATACTCTCTTCTCTATCCCTTAATGATTACATATTGGCTCAGATACTCTCTTCTCTACCCCTTAATGATTACATATCGGCTCAGATACTCTCTTCTCTACCCCTTAATGATTACATATCGGCTCAGATACTCTCTTCTCTATCCCTTAATGATTACATATCGGCTCAGATACTCTCTTCTCTACCCCTTAATGATTACATATCGGCTCAGATACTCTCTTCTCTACGCCTTAATGATTACATATCAGCTAGTTACAGTTACTCTCTTCTCTACCCCTTAATGATTACATATCGGCTCAGATACTCTCTTCTCTACCCCTTAATGATTACATATCGGCTAGTTAAAGTTACTCTCTTCTCTACCGCTTAATGATTACATATCGGCTCAGATACTCTTTTCTCTACCCCTTAATGATTACATATCGGCTAGTTAAAGTTATTCTCTTCTCTACCCCTTAATGATTACATATCGGCTCAGATACTCTCTTCTCTACCCCTTAATGATTACATATCGGCTCAGATACTCTCTTCTCTACCCCTTGATGATTACATATCGTCTCAGATACTCTCTTCTCTACCCCTTGATGATTACATTTCGGCTAGTTAAAGTTACTCTCTTCTCTACCCCTTAATGATTACATATCGGCTAGTTAAAGTTACTCTCTTCTGTACCCCTTAATGATTACATATCGGCTAGTTAAAGTTACTCTCTTCTCTACCCCTTAATGATTACATATCGGCTCAGATACTCTCTTCTCTACCCCTTAATGATTACATATCGGCTCAGATACTCTCTTCTCTACCCCTTAATGATTACATATCGGCTCAGATACTCTCTTCTCTACCCCTTAATGATTACATATCGGCTAGTTAAAGTTACTCTCTTCTCTACCCCTTAATGATTACATATCGGCTCAGATACTCTCTTCTCTACCCCTTAATGATTACATATCGGCTAGTTAAAGTTACTCTCTTCTCTACCCCTTAATGATTACATATCGGCTAGTTAAAGTTACTCTCTTCGCTACCCCTTAATGATTACATATCGGCTAGTTAAAGTTACTCTCTTCGCTACCCCTTAATGATTACATATCGGCTCAGATACTCTCTTCTCTACCCCTTAATGATTACATATCGGCTCAGATACTCTCTTCTCTACCCCTTAATGATTACATATCGGCTCAGATACTCTCTTCTCTACCCCTTAATGATTACATGTCGGCTCAGATACTCTCTTCTCTACCCCTTAATGATTACATATCGGCTCACATACTCTCTTCTCTACCCCTTAATGATTACATATTGGCTAGTTAAAGATCCTCTCTTCTCTACCCCTTAATGATTACATATCAGCTAGTTAAAGTTACTCTCTTCTCTACCCCTTAATGATTACATATCGGCTCAGATACTCTCTTCTCTACCCCTTAATGATTACATATCGGCTCAGATACTCTCTTCTCTACCCCTTAATGATTACATATCGGCTCAGATACTCTTTTCTCTACCCCTTAATGATTACATATCTGCTCAGTTACTCTCTTCTCTACCCCTTAATGATTACATATCGGCTCAGATACTCTTTTCTCTACCACTTAATGATTACATATCTGCTCAGTTACTCTCTTCTCTACCCCTTAATGATTACATATCGGCTCAGATACTCTCTTCTCTACCCCTTAATGATTACATATCGGCTCAGTTACTCTCTTCTCTACCCCTTAATGATTACATATCGGCTCAGATACTCTCTTCTCTACCCCTTAATGATTACATATCGGCTCAGATACTCTCTTCTCTACCCCTTAATGATTACATATCGGCTCAGATACTCTCTTCTCTACCCCTTAATGATTACATATCGGCTCAGATACTCTCTTCTCTACCCCTTAATGATTACATATCGGCTCAGTTACTCTCTTCTCTACCCCTTAATGATTACATATCGGCTCAGATACTCTCTTCTCTACCCCTTAATGATTACATATCGGCTCAGATACTCTCTTCTCTACCCCTTGATGATTACATATTGGCTCAGTTACACTCTTCTCTACCCCTTAATGATTACATATCGGCTAGTTAAAGTTACTCTCTTCTGTATCCCTTAATGATTACATATCGGCTAGTTAAAGTTACTCTCTTCTCTACCCCTTAATGATTACATATCGGCTAGTTAAAGATCCTCTCTTCTCTACCCCTTAATGATTACATATCAGCTAGTTAAAGTTACTCTCTTCTCTACCCCTTAATGATTACATATTGGCTAGTTAAAGTTACTCTCTTCTCTACCCCTTAATGATTACACATCGGCTCAGATACTCTCTTCTCTACCCCTTAATGATTACATATTGGCTCAGATACTCTCTTCTCTACCCCTTAATAATTACATATCGGCTCAGATACTCTCTTCTCTACCCCTTGGTGATTACATATCGGCTCAGATACTCTCTTCTCTACCCCTTGATGATTACATATCGGCTCAGATACTCTCTTCTCTACCCCTTGATGATTACATATCGGCTCAGATACTCTCTTCTCTACCCCTTAATGATTACATATCGGCTCAGATACTCTCTTCTCTACCCCTTAATGATTACATATCGGCTCAGATACTCTCTTCTCTACCCCTTAATGATTACATATCGGCTCAGATACTCTCTTCTCTACCCCTTAATGATTACATATCGGCTCAGATACTCTTTTCTCTACCCCTTAATGATTACATATCTGCTCAGTTACTCTCTTCTCTACCCCTTAATGATTACATATCGGCTCAGATACTCTTTTCTCTACCCCTTAATGATTACATATCGGCTCAGATACTCTCTTCTCTACCCCTTAATGATTACATATCGGCTCAGATACTCTCTTCTCTACCCCTTAATGATTACATATCGGCTCAGATACTCTCTTCTCTACCCCTTAATGATTACATATCGGCTCAGATACTCTCTTCTCTACCCCTTAATGATTACATATCGGCTCAGATACTCTCTTCTCTACCCCTTAATGATTACATATCGGTTCAGATACTCTCTTCTCTACCCCTTAATGATTACATAAGGTAAAGGTACATTAAATAAAGGTGAAATAAAAAAATTAAAAAAACATATCGGCTCAGATACTCTCTTCTCTACCTGCTAAAATACTTTATTCTCTATGCTCCTTAACTGATATCTATCATGGTCTCTACTCCTCTAGCTTTCCCGGTGCCTGTCCTGTCCACAGTGCCAGAGAACCCTGTCTCTGGTCAACCTTTTAAGGTGAAATGCACACTGACAAACGTTTACCACGGAGAATATGACAACGTTGAGATGCTTCTCTTGCACCTTGAGAGGCTTGAAACAGAACACTCCAAAAACTGTAATGATGACAGATTTTGTGATCATACGTGGTCTTCTAAGAATCAGATGGGCACTAGCAAAACAGATTATCAATGTGAAACCAATCTTACTATTGGCCCTAACAGCTTTACTGAAAAGGCTCGTCTTACCATACATTTCCAGGGTAAGTTGTTTCAATTTGAGGTATTTCATACAGTATATTTAATACAGTAGACTCTATGTTAGTCGGTTCTGTGTTAGTCAGCTCTATGTTAGTAGACTCTATGTTAGTTAACTCTATGTTTGTTTGCTCTATGTTAGTAGGCTGAATGTTAGTAAGCTCTATGTTAGTAGGCTCTATGTTAGTAGACTCTATGTTAGTAGACTCTATGTTAGTAGACTCTATGTTAGCAGGTTCTATGTGAGTTGACTCTATGTTAGTAGTCTCTATGTTAGTTGACTTTGTTATTAGGCTGAATGTTAGTAAGCTCTATGTTAGTAGACTCTATGTTAGTAGGCTCTATGTTAGTAGACTATGTTAGTAGGCTCTATGTTAGTAGGCTCTATGTTAGTAGAGTTTGAGTTTGAAAAGTCATTCATGCTATATGAAGTAAGTTGAAGCCTAATATTTACTTTAGTGATAAGTAGAATGTATTACTATAATTTTAAATGGCATTCAGACCTCAATCTCATCCGTTAAATACTACCTGCTCAGTATAAAAAGTAAGAAAATGTATTTCCTAACTACTGTAAGTCGCTCTGGATAAGATCTTCTGCTAAATGACTAAAATGTAAATGCAGATATTTAAAATAAGGAAGGTGAAAATCAATGTGAAATACGTAGATCAATCTGAGCAGGCAGTTCTATATTTAAGGAATGAGATTGAGGTCTGAATGCCATTCAAAATGAGTTTCCACCTCTTCATCAGTGTGATGATGGTTTGACTGTGTTGATTTGTTGTTGTCAGGTGATGCTGGTGATGACTATAATGATACCAGAAGCACTGCCATGTCTCGTGAGTATGTTATATAAAATGTAATAGAATTGAACGTCATCTTTTGGGCGTCTCCACATTTCAGACTGAAGATAAAACGAATAGAATATTTTTTTTACTGTACTGTTATTCCTTTGTCAGCTGAACAGATGGAAACACAAACGTCAGAACCTGTCAGTACAGAAGGCAAAGGTCAAGGTGAGATAGATAAATCTGAGCAGGCAGTTCTACAGTATATTTAATGGAGGAGATTGAGGTCTGAATGCCATAAAAAAATATATAGTAAGACATTCTACTCAAGTAAATATTAGGCTACTTATTCATATAGCATGCATGACTTTTCAAACTCAATGAAAGACCAGTGATCTACATGGTGTTGTGTAAAGCCAATTTGACAAGGGGAGCTCTAGAAACATGCCTGAGTTTCCGAGTTGGAAGACCGTTCAAAACTATTTTTCCCTGTCGGAGCTGTTTTTTTTTTCTGAGTTCCCAGTTGTTTTGAAGGCACTAAAGTCAGAGAGTTCTGAGTTCCCAGTTGTTTTGAACGTGGCAATTTTGATGATGGTTTGACCTTTGCTGCATTCAAAGCAACTGGGAACTTTGAACACAGATATCTCCAACTTTTGACTTCAGTGGGTTCAAGACAAGTGGTAACTCTGAAAAATACGAGCTCGAAATTCCGAGTCGGAAACTCTGCCATCTTTCTGGAGTTCCAACGTTGCGACCTGAATATCACTGACGTCATGATTTGACTTCGTTTTTTTTGTTGATTTCCCAGTTGTCTTGAAAGCATCTACTGATTTAGAGATGGAAAATCAACCAACCCCTTGTCAAATTGGCATTACTCTACACCATGTAGATCACTGGTTTTTAATTTACTTTTCAAAGTTATGCATGGTATATTAATGAGTAGCCTAATATTTATTTTAGTGATAAGTAGAATGTATTACTATAATTTTAAATGGCATTCAGACCTCAATCTCATCCGTTAAATACTACCTGCTCAGTATAAAAAGTAAGAAAATGTATTTCCTAACTACTGTAAGTCGCTCTGGATAAGATCTTCTGCTAAATGACTAAAATGTAAATGCAGATATTTAAAATAAGGAAGGTGAAAATCAATGTGAGATACGTAGATCAATCTGAGCAGGCAGTTCTATATTTAAGGAATGAGATTGAGGTCTGAATGCCATTCAAAATGAGTTTCCACCTCTTCATCAGTGTGATGACGGTTGATTGATTTGTTGTTGTCAGGTGAGGCTGGTGATGACTATAATGATACCAGAAGCACTGCCATGTCTCGTGAGTATGTTATATAAAATGTAATAGAATTGAATGTCATCTTTTGGGCGTCTCCACATTTCAGACTGAAGATAAAACGAATAGAATATTTTTTTTACTGTACTGTTATTCCTTTGTCAGCTGAACAGATGGAAACACAAACGTCAGAACCTGTCAGTACGGAAGGCAAAGGTCAAGGTGAGATAGATAAATCTGAGCAGGCAGTTCTACAGTATATTTAATGGAGGAGATTGAGGTCTGAATGCCATAAAAAAATATATAGTAAGACATTCTACTTATCACTCAAGTAAATATTAGGCTACTTATTCATATAGCATGCATTACTTTTCAAACTCAATGAAAGACCAGTGATCTACATGGTGTTGTGTAAAGCCAATTTGACAAGGGGAGCTCTAGAAACATGCCTGAGTTTCCGAGTTGGAAGACCGTTCAAAACTATTTTTCCCTGTCGGAGCTGTTTTTTTTTTCTGAGTTCCCAGTTGTTTTGAAGGCACTAAAGTCAGAGAGTTCTGAGTTCCCAGTTGTTTTGAACGTGGCAATTTTGATGATGGTTTGACCTTTGCTGCATTCAAAGCAACTGGGAACTTTGAACACAGATATCTCCAACTTTTTACTTCAGTGGGTTCAAGACAAGTGGTAACTCTGAAAAATACGAGCTCGAAATTCCGAGTCGGAAACTCTGCCATCTTTCTGGAGTTCCAACGTTGCGACCTGAAGATCACTGACGTCATGATTTGACTTCGTTTTTTTTGTTGATTTCCCAGTTGTCTTGAAAGCAGCTACTGATTTAGAGATGGAAAATCAACCAACCCCTTGTCAAATTGGCATTACTCTATACCATGTAAATCACTGTTTTTTTATTTACTTTTCAAAGTTATGCATGGTATATTAATGAGTAGCCTAATATTTATTTTCGTGATAAGTAGAATGTATTACTATAATTTTAAATGCCGTTCAGACCTCAATCTCATCCGTTAAATACTGCCTGCCAGTATAAAAAAGTAAGAAAATGTATTTCCTCACTACTGTAAGTCGTAAGAGCTTCTGCTAAATGACTAAAATGTAAATGCAGAAATGTTAAATAATGTTGTCGGAGGTCAATGTGAAATACGAAGATCAATCTGAGCACGAAGTTCTATATTTAATGCATGAGATTGAGGTTTGAATGCCATTAAAAATGATAGTAATACATTCTACTTATTTTTTTACTGTACTGATATTCGTTTGTCAGCTGAACAGATGGAAACACAAACGTCAGAACCTGTCAGTACGGAAGGCAAAGGTCAAGGTGAGATAGATAAATCTGAGCAGGCAGTTCTACAGTATATTTAATGGAGGAGATTGAGGTCTGAATGCCATTTAAAATTATAGTAATACATTCTACACATCACTCAAGTAAATATTAGGCTACTTATTCATATAGCATGCATGACTTTTCAAACTCAATGAAAGACCAGTGATCTACATGGTGTTGTGTAAAGCCAATTTGACAAGGGGAGCCCTAGAAAAATACCTGAGTTTCTGAGTTGGATGACCGTTCAAAATTATTTTTCCCTGTCGGAGCTCATTTTTTTTCCCAGTTGTTTTGAAGGCACTAAAGTCAGAGAGTTCTGAGTTCCGAGTTGCCAGTTGTTTTGAATGTGGCAACTTTGATGATGGTTCGACTGTTGCTGCATTCAATGCAACTGGGAACTGGGAACACAGATATCTCCAACTTCTGACTTCAGTGGGTTCAAGACAACTGGTAACTCTGATAAATATGAGCTTGGAATTCCAAGTCGGAAACTCCGGGCATCTTTCTAGTGTTCCTACTTTCCGACCTGAAGATCACTGAAGTCATGATTTGACCTGTTTTTTGGGGGATTTCCCAGTTGTCTTGAAGGCAGTGAAGTAGGAAGTCAGAGATTTTAGAGTTCCGATGGGGCTTTTGTAACGGATGTGAAACGGCTAGCTTAGTTAGCGGTGGTCCGCGCTAAAATAGCGTTTCAATCGGCGACGTCACTTGCTCTGAGACCTTGAAGTAGTAGTTCCCCTTGCTCTGCAAGAGCCGCGGGTTTTGTGGAGCGATGGGTAAACGATGCTTCGTGGGTAACTGTTGATGTGTGCAGATGGTCCCTGGTTCGCGCCCGGGTATGGGCGAGGGGACGGTCTAAATTTACACCGTTACACTTTCATGACAACTCAGTCATGTTCAGGTCTGAGTCAGTCAAGTTCAGATCTGAGTTCCAACGTTGCGACCTGAATATCACTGACGTCATGATTTGACTTCGTTTTTTTTGTTGATTTTCCAGTTGTCTTGAAAGCATCTACTGATTTAGAGATGGAAAATCAACCAACCCCTTGTCAAATTGGCATTACTCTACACCATGTAGATCACTGGTTTTTAATTTACTTTTCAAAGTTATGCATGGTATATTAATGAGTAGCCTAATATTTATTTTAGTGATAAGTAGAATGTATTACTATAATTTTAAATGGCATTCAGACCTCAATCTCATCCGTTAAATACTACCTGCTCAGTATAAAAAGTAAGAAAATGTATTTCCTAACTACTGTAAGTCGCTCTGGATAAGATCTTCTGCTAAATGACTAAAATGTAAATGCAGATATTTAAAATAAGGAAGGTGAAAATCAATGTGAGATACGTAGATCAATCTGAGCACGAAGTTCTATATTTAATGAATGAGATTGAGGTCTGAATGCCATTCAAAATGAGTTTCCACCTCTTCATTAGTTTGATGACGGTTGATTGATTTGTTGTTGTCAGGTGAGGCTGGTGATGACTATAATGATACCAGAAGCACTGCCATGTCTCGTGAGTATGTTATATAAAATGTAATAGAATTGAATGTCATCTTTTGGGCGTCTCCACATTTCAGACTGAAGATAAAACGAATAGAATATTTTTTTTACTGTACTGTTATTCCTTTGTCAGCTGAACAGATGGAAACACAAACGTCAGAACCTGTCAGTACGGAAGGCAAAGGTCAAGGTGAGATAGATAAATCTGAGCAGGCAGTTCTACAGTATAGTTAATGGAGGAGATTGAGGTCTGAATGCCATTTAAAGTGATAGTAATACATTCTACTTATCACTAAAGTAAATATTAGGCTACTTATTCATATAGCATGCATGACTTTTCAAACTCAATGAAAGACCAGTGATCTACATGGTGTTGTGTAAAGCCAATTTGACAAGGGGAGCTCTAGAAACATGCCTGAGTTTCCGAGTTGGAAGACCGTTCAAAACTATTTTTCCCTGTCGGAGCTCCCAGTTGAGTTCCCAGTTGTTTTGAAGGCACTAAAGTCAGAGAGTTCTGAGTTCCCAGTTGTTTTGAACATGGCAATTTTGATGATGGTTTGACCTTTGCTGCATTCAAAGCAACTGGGAACTGTGAACACAGATATTTCCAACTTTTGACTTCAGTGGGTTCAAGACAAGTGGTAACTCTGAAAAATACGAGCTCGAAATTCCGAGTCGGAAACTCTGCCATCATTCTGGAGTTCCAACGTTGCGACCTGAAGATCACCGACGTCATGATTTGACTTGAGTAGCCTAATATTTATTTTAGTGATAAGTAGAATGTATTACTATAATTTTAAATGGCATTCAGACCTCAATCTCATCTGTTAAATACTGCCTGCTCAGTATAAAAAAGTAAGAAAATGTATTTCCTAACTACTGTAAGTCGTAAGTGCTTCTGCTAAATGACTAAAATGTAAATGCAGAAATGTTAAATAATGTTGTCGGAGGTCAATGTGAAATACGAAGATCAATCTGAGCACGAAGTTCGATATTTAATGAATGAGATTGAGGTCTGAATGCCATTAAAAATGATAGTAATACATTCTACTTATTTTTTTACTGTACTGATATTCCTTTGTCAGCTGAACAGATGGAAACACAAACGTCAGAACCTGTCAGTACGGAAGGCAAAGGTCAAGGTGAGATAGATAAATCTGAGCAGGCAGTTCTACAGTATATTTAATGGAGGAGATTGAGGTCTGAATGCCATAAAAAAATATATATAGTAAGACATTCTACTTAACACTCAAGTAAATATTAGGCTACTTATTCATATAACATGCATGACTTTTCAAACTCAATAGAAGACCAGTGATCTACATGGTTTTGAGTAAAGATAATTTGACAAAGGGTTGGTTGAGTTTCCACCTCTTCATTAGTGTGATGATGGTTTGACTGTGTTGATTTGTTGTTATCAGGTGATGCTGGTGATGACTATAATGATCCCAGAAGCACTGCCATGTCTCGTGAGTATGTTATATAAAATGTAATAGAATTGAACGCCATCTTTTGGGCATCTCCACATTTCAAACTGAAGATAAAACGAATAGAATATTTTTTCCTACTTATTTTTTTACTGTGCTGTTATTCCTTTGTCAGCTGAACAGATGGAAACACAAACGTCAGAACCTGTCAGTACAGAAGGCAAAGGTCAAGGTGAGATAGATACATCTGAGCAGGCAGTTCTACAGTATATTTAATGGATGAGATTGAGGTCTGAATGCCATAAAAAATATATATATAGTAAGACATTCTACTCATCACTCAAGTAAATATTAGGCTACTTATTCATATATCATGCATGACTTTTCAAACTCAATAGAAGACCAGTTATCTACATGGTGTTGAGTAAAGCCGATTTGACAAGGGGTTGGTTGAGTTTCCACCTCTTCATCAGTGTGATGATGGTTTGACTGTGTTCTCCAGCAGTGGAGGCCTCCAGCTCCACCACCACGGCCATGGTTGTACTGGGCTCCATAGTGGGATTCCTATCCATTTTCTGCTTCCTGGTTTGCCTGATCAAACGGAGTAAATGCAAGTCACCTTCCAGTGGTCCCGAGAACCATCCTGATGGCTGCTGACCACCATGACATCAGCTTCATTTTATGTTCTCAAGTTTTTGTTTTGTTCCTATGTGTTAAACGCCAATGTAGGACTCTAGCCTGCCTACATGCAACTTCCTATAACAAGTCAAAAGTAATGTATACTGAATCTGATCTCCTCATGTAATGCCTGCTGTATAAATATATATATTTTTAAACTAGCTATTAAAATTAAAGCAAACATATATCCTACAAATAATAATGTACTGGGAAAATGCCAAAGAAGAACAGTCAAACAGAAACATTGTGACTAACATAAAGCATACTGTTTGATTAATATCATATGTTCATAATAAACCTCTTGAGAAACAGGATTTTTTTGATTTTTCTGTTTATTTAGGCCAGCCTGTATACTGTGTTTCTCTTGTAAAACAGACCAATGTGTTATATATTACAATGTTGTCAATACATTTTGATTTATATATTGTAATTGTAAATATATTTGATAAAATTTTTCTCAAAATATTCAAGATTTTATTTTAAAGACATAACGTGGTAAATGTGGAACCTTTTTTCTGGGGTTTTGTAATGGTCGTCACTAGTTACCACAGACACAAACTCATAAACCCCGCCTATGTCTACAATTTATCCTGGTAAATCGCCATTAAAAAAAATCCACAGAAGAACAATAATTTCAATGTTTAAAATATGTTAAACCCAAACCCCTCTGTTAACCTTATGTCTAACCGTAAACTTACATTTTTAATTTATTTTTTACTTTAATTAATGTTTCCGATATATATGTGGTAACTAGTGGAAACGGAACTACTTCCGGAAAATCTTTGCGACACCTTGTCATATTCAAACATGGCTTCGTCTAGATTAGAAATAAATTTTATCCGATTATTGTCCCGCTGCGAATCTATAGCTTCAGAGAAGCGAGTGGAAACGGAATGGAGGTTGGAAAAGGTAAGACATTTAGACGTTGACCAATGCAACCTTCATCAAACGCAGTCGATGAGAAACGAATGTCCGGTCAAATGATGTTGACAGTGTCTGCTAACGTTACGTTAGCTTGTCAGTGGGTTAGCATGCTAGATAGCCACGTCGCCAGCAGCTTGGAACGAGCAAGTTGGTTAACTATACTACAACTGACTGTATTTTCTAGCAAATCAGTAGCTCTTCGTAGTAGTTAACAGTATTAGCTAATGCAAGCGCACATTACTTATTTACACCATTTTATATTATTAAATCAGCTATAATCCAAATACGACAGGTCAATGAATCTTGCGAAAGGTGTATGTAGATAGCCATGATCATCATCTCACACCTAGGTTAAGTTGGCAAGCTAACGTTAGATCATTTGACAAGGTTGTGTAACTAACTACAGTAGTTATAAGCTACATTTATTTTCCCAGGTTAAATTGTATCTGTTTGTGTTCGCTAGAAGATTTACATTCAGGCCTTTCCAATCAGTCATGTTTTGATGGCAACTAGCTAACGTTACAGCTGACCCCCCCTTTCAGAAAAGCCTAACTAGTTAACGTTACCGCTAACAGATACACCCCCCCCCCCCCCCCCCAATAGTCTGCCTTTGTCATCGTTTGCAAAAAATATATATATTTTTTTCGTTTGCTTACTAGTTGTTTTCTGCATAGCTGCTCAAACTGTGTCCCCATGCTTTTAAGAAGCTTGGAAATTGTCGTGTCTCTAAATTCCATCCCTATTATGACTCTACCAAACTGTAGGTCTTGACTTTTGCTCTTTCTCTTCTAGTATGTTGGTGCTCTTGAAGAGATGTTGGTGGCTTTGAGGAAAAGTCCAAGGTATATCTAAACTGAGGCCTTTTACCTATGAGTAACATTCTTAAAACAGGGCAATGCCAGACTTTGCATTTACTTAATACTTACATAATAAACCTCCTCTCTCTCAACTAAATCTTACATGGATTTATTGTTTCAGATTTTATATAAAGGTGATACTTTCACCTCAATCAAGCGGTCAGATAAACTGCTTTAATGATAATGCAGATTTATGATTTTTTTTAAATATATAATTGATAGGCTTGTACTTGAAGGGAGCTGCATTTAACTTATAGTGCATTCTGAAAGTATTCAGGCCCCTTGACTTTTTCACATTTTGTTATGTTACTGCCTTATTCTAAAATGGATTCAATTGTTTTTTTTCCACACTCAATCTACACACAGTATTCAAATAATGACAAAGCAAAAACAGGTTAAGAATTTTCTGCTAATTACACAAATAAAAAATGGGACACCAGAATTAGGGGAGTTTCTCCCGTTCTTCTCTGCAGATCCTCTCAAGCTCTATCAGGGGAGCTTCACTGCACAGCTATTTTCAGGTCTTTGACAGATATGTTCAATTCTGGGCTCTGGCTGTGCAACTCAAGGACATTCAGAGACTTGTCCCAAAGGTTTTCATAAAGGGTCTCTCTGTCTTGACTGTATGCTTAGGGTCGTTGTCCTGTTGGAAGATGAAACTTTGCGCCAGTCTCAGGTCCTGAGCCCTCTGAAGCAGGTTTTCATAAAGGAGCTCTCTGTACTTTTCTCCATTCATCTTTCCCTCGATCCTGACTTGTCTGCGGCTGAAAACATCCCCACAGCATGACTCCGCCAGCACCATGCTTCACCGTAGGGATGATGCCATGTTCCCTCCAGATGTGACACTTGGCATTCATGCCAAAGAGTTCCCTCTTGCTTATATCAGACCAGAGAATAGAATCTTGTTTCTCATTGTCTGAGAGTCCTTCAGGCCAGCATTTCTTAAAGTATGGGTCGCAAAGTGTCAGAGTAAATGTATAATTATTTAATGAATTACTGGAATTGATTTGGCCAAGTGCAACTGTGGTCTCTGTCCAGTGCGCGCTCTGCTTAGCAGAGGTCTCTGTCCAGTGCGCGCTCTGCTTAGCAGAGGTCTCTGTCCAGTGCGCGCTCTGCTTAGCAGAGGTCTCTGTCCAGTGCGCGCTCTGCTTAGCAGAGGTCTCTGTCCAGTGCGCGCTCTGCTTAGCAGAGGTCTCTGTCCAGTGCGCGCTCTGCTTAGCAGAGGTCTCTGTCCAGTGCGCGCTCTGCTTAGCAGAGGTCTCTGTCCAGTGCGCGCTCTGCTTAGCAGAGGTCTCTGTCCAGTGCGCGCTCTGCTTAGCAGAGGTCTCTGTCCAGTGCGCGCTCTGCTTAGCAGAGGTCTCTGTCCAGTGCGCGCTCTGCTTAGCAGCGGTCTCTGTTCAGAGCGCGCTCTGCTTACCAGAGGTCTCTGTCCAGTGCGCGCTCTGCTTACCAGAGGTCTCTGTTCAGTGCGCGCTCTGCTTACCAGAGGTCTCTGTTCAGTGCGCGCTCTGCTTACCAGCGGTCTCTGTTCATTGCGCTCTCTGCTTACCAGCGGTCTCTGTTCATTGCGCTCTCTGCTTACCAGAGGTCTCTGTTCAGTGCGCGCTCTGCTTAGCAGCGGTCTCTGCTCAGTTTGGCAGCTGCGCGAGTGGGAGAAGGAGATGCCCGTGTGCTACGCGGTTTACCGGATCTTTTTTTCCAGGAGTTTTTAAAAAAAATTTTTTTAAAGATCCCTCGGTGACACGCGCTGTGGTTCAGCAGCAGATGATGCGCTGTCAGCCACGGACTTGTCATTCCCACTCACCGACGTCACCAAATAGACTCATGCTAGCAACACGTTCTGACTGAGCTCAATCGTCACGTAAGCAGAAATAGGGGAGTACTATCTCATAGTAGTATATGTGAGTTTCTCTTTCAAACAATCCCCTGGCCTTGTACACAGCTAATAGCTTGCTTTGGCGAATGTTAGCTAACTAGTTACATTTTACAGTAGAAATTATTGTTGAAAGCAAGTCTAGGTTGGAACCGTTGCTGTTAAAATACGTCATTTTTATTGAAGCAAGATGCTTTTTGAGGCATACACACACGCAGTTCTGGGTTGCTCATCTACAGCATGAAGCGGTCACCAGCCTGACTGAGAAAGCAGTAGATGTCCTGGTCCAGTACAGCCCCACATACCTATGTCAGTCAGGGTTTTCAACTCTGGGTTACTTAATGAAAAAAAAAACAAGTACAGAAACCGTCTCAATGCTGAGCAGTGTTGTACTGTCAAAAACGGATCCCAGAAGAGACATGCGTGTTGACAACTTGAACCAGCCACACACCTCTCATTAGGAGAGAGTTTTGTGTTTTCTGATCTACATCCATGTGATTTGTTCTTTTGAAATATTTATATTTATTTCAATTGAACCTTTTTTATTTAACTAGGCAAGTCTGTTAAGAACAAATACTTATTTACAGTGACGGCCTGCCCCGGACGAACCTAGACGACACTGGGATAATTGTGCGCCGCCCTATGGGACTCATGTCCGGATGTGATTCAGCCTGGATCAATCAGTTTATTCCAGTTCAGAATAAAAACCTATGATTTCTATTTTAACAGCAACAGTTCCAAACTAGACTTTGCTTTTGACAATCATTTCTACAGTAAGAGGTACAGTAGGCCTGATCATTTTTCATCTGTACTGTTACTTGGTGTTGCATCAAAGAGCCTGCATCTGTGTGACGTGATCAATCCGTTTGTTCCAGTTCAGAATGAAAATGATGTATTGTATTTTAACATCAACAGTTCCAACCTAGACAGATACGTAAGAGAGGAAAATAAACATGAATAGATATTTATATGACCATTTTAATTTCGTTATTCGTTTTTGTCTATATTGCATTTGTTTTAGGCATAAGGGCAATGATATGGACCAATATTTACGTATAGTTGCATATGTTCCTAAACACAGCATTTTTAATTTGGGTCCCAGGCTGAAAAAGTTTAAGAACCCCTGCTTTAGGGGCCTTTTTACTGAGGAGTGGCTTCTGTCTGGTCACGCTACCATAAAGGCCTGCTGGGTGGAATGCTGCAAAGATGGTTGTCCTTCTGGAAGATTCTCCCATCTCCACAGAGGAACTCTGGAGCTCTGTCAGAGTGACTGTTGGGTTCTTCGTCACCTCCCTGACCAAGGCCCTTCTCCCCCGATTGCTCAGTTTGGCCGGGCTGCCAGCTCTAGGAAGAGTCTTTGTGGTTCCAAACTTCTTCCATTTAAGAATGATGGAGGCCACTGTGTTCTTGGGGACCTTCAATGCGGCAGACATTTTTTTGGTACCCTTCCCCAGATCTGTGCCTCAACACTATCCTGTCTCAGAGCTCTACGGACAATTCCTTCAACAGAGCAAAAACCAAGACATGCACTGTCAACTGTGGGACCTTATATAGACGGGTGTTTGCCTTTCCAAATCATGTCCAATCAATTGAATTTACCACAGGTTGACTCCAATCAAGTTGTAGAAACATCTCAAGGATGATCAATGGAAACAGGATGCACCTGAGATCAATTTCAAGTCTCATAGCAAAGGGTCTGAATACTTAGGTAAATAAGGTAATTCTGTTTATTTTTAATACGTTTGTCAACCTGTTTTCACTTTTGCCATTATGGGGTATCGTGTGTCGATTGGGTGGATTATTTAAACCATTTTTAGAATAAGGCTGTTAAGTAACAAAATGTGGAAAGAATCAGGGACTCAATACTTTCCGAATGATCTGTATTAGCCGAATTCATGTCCTCCTGAGGCAATCGTTGTTTTCAAATATTAATTCATTATTTTCCATCTCTCCCTTCAGCAAACCCACAGTAGAGGTGATGACAGACTACACACGGAAGGTGGACTTCTTGAAAGGACTTCTAGAAGCAGAGAAACTGGTTAGTATAATTACCCTCAAGGATTTCATTCTGATACGTAGCTAAAACAACTGATTTTTAAATTCTGTTTGAAGCCATTAGCATTACATTATAGAAACGTTTTCTTCTCACCAGTTTGTTTTTAATGTTTTCTTCACTTGAGCCAATGAGACGCTGGCCTGTCCTATGTTCTTCTTTTATAGTCGGGGACAGAGAAAGCCCTGGCCAATCAGTTCCTAGCTCCTGGACGCACCCCCACCATAGCCAATGAGAGGATGCCAGCCAGTAAGACAGTTCACATGCAGACCAAAGCCCGGTGCACAGGGGAGATGAGGAACGAGCTGTTAGGCACTGTAAGATAACCTCATACTGTTGGATGGGTCTCAATAGTGTGTATTTTACTTAGAAAATGTTATAGTTTGTTTTAATGGACATGATCGGTCTTCTTTATAAAGGGCTATTTCTGCTAACTGTTTTATTGCGTTTCTTTATAGGGTCTGTCGAACAAAGGTAAACACTCGTTTTTATTTTATTTTAATATATTCCGATGTACAATAGCGTCATTTTAAAGTGTAATTATTTTCTCTGTAATTAAACAGGAAACTTGGAAACAGACTTGAGAAACAGAAGGTAACATTAACCTAATTTCCTCTCGCTCTGCTCTAAAATGTGAAACCCGACTTACCAAATGTACGATACAGTTTTTTTTTTTTTTATACCCACAATCAAATCAATCAATAAAACCAATCCCTCCCTCTCCGCTTCGAAAGGGGTTTGGTTCTGGATGAACGGCAGTCAGCAGCCGAGCTGGATGCAGTGTTGCAGCACCATCACAACCTACAGGAAAAGTTGGCTGAAGACATGCTGAACCTGGCGCGCAACCTGAAGAACAACACGCTGGTGGCCCAGAACATTATCAAACAGGACAACCAGGTGTGGAAGAAGACGAGCTCTGCTTGAACAGTTTCTATGCTGAATTACAATTCCACCTTTTAGCCTCATTCTCAGGTCAGACAACAGGAAGACTCTCTCTGCCCTTGTAGAGTTAGAAAAGTGAGGATAATCCCCCTGGGGTTTTAGCGCCTAACACTTGGTAATTATATATATTTTTTTAAACCTTTAACTAGGCAAGTCAGTTAAGAACAAATTCTTATTTTCAATGACGGCCTTCCGAGGAACAGTGGGTTAAATTCCTTGTTCAGGGGTAGAACAACAGATTTTTAACTTGGCAGCTTGAGGGATTCGATCTTGCAACCTTTCGGTAACTAGGCCAACGCTCTAACCACTAGGCCAACGCTCTAACCACTAGGCCAACGCTCTAACCACTAGGCCAACGCTCTAACCACTAGGCCAACGCTCTAACCACTAGGCCAACGCTCTAACCACTAGGCCAACGCTCTAACCACTAGGCCAACGCTCTAACCACTAGGCCAACGCTCTAACCACTAGGCCAACGCTCTAACCACTAGGCCAACGCTCTAACCACTAGGCCAACGCTCTAACCGCTAGGCCAACGCTCTAACCGCTAGGCCAACGCTCTAACCACTAGGCCAACGCTGCCGCCTAACACTCCTGTAGATCTCAAAGGATTGGACAGGTGTATCCAATATGGCGAGAATTTGACCACACTTATCAGGAAAAACAAGTTGAAGCTATTTCCATATGACTTACTTAATAATTTATATGAGCCTTGGAATTCAACAAGAGCTTCTATTCTGGTTGACAGAAAAGGGTTTTGGTGTCCGTCCAGAAGGTGGCGGTATTACATAAGCTTCTATTCTGGTTGACAGAAAAGGGTTTTGGTGTCTGTCCAGAAGGTGGCGGTATTACATAAGCTTCTATTCTGGTTGACAGAAAAGTGTTTTGGTGTCCGTCCAGAAGGTGGCGGTATTACATAAGAAACATTCCAGAACTAAAGCGTTTGAACAACTTGTGGGATATATGATTTAACAGCTGCTGCTATGAGGCCTGGAATTCCACTAGTCTAAATGGAAGGATGGATTCTTTTCAGGCTCAATCCATTTTTGGATAAAAAATATGCATCACTATGCATTTCAAAGGCCAATGAAGTCTCTTATGAAAAGTGCAAGTGTTTGACGACAGCCCCTTAAAAGTTTAACAGAAGAAGTGTTGTCTATGTTCACCCTGACCCAGTCTATCCTTCAGCCACAGCAGAAATATTCATAGGATCCTGTCTCCCTGACCCTGATCCAGTCTATCCTTCAGCCACAGTATAAATATTCATAGGATCCTGTCTCCCTGACCCTGACCCAGTCTATCCTTCAGCCACAGTATAAATATTCATAGGATCCTGTCTCCCTGACCCTGACCCAGTCTATCCTTCAGCCACAGCAGAAATATTCATAGGATCCTGTCTCCCTGACCCTGATCCAGTCTATCCTTCAGCCACAGCAGAAATATTCATAGGATCCTGTCTCTCTGACCCAGTCTATCCTTCAGCCACGGTATAAATATTCATAGGATCCTGTCTCTCTGACCCAGTCTATCCTTCAGCCACAGCAGAAATATTCATAGGATCCTGTCTCTGACCCTGATCCAGTCTATCCTTCAGCCACAGCAGAAATATTCATAGGATCCTGTCTCTCTGACCCTGATCCAGTCTATCCTTCAGCCACAGCAGAAATATTCATAGGATCCTGTCTCTCTGACCCTGATCCAGTCTATCCTTCAGCCACAGCAGAAATATTCATAGGATCCTGTCTCTCTGACTCTGATCCAGTCTATCCTTCAGCCACAGTATAAATATTCATAGGATCCTGTCTCTCTGACCCAGTCTATCCTTCAGCCACAGTATAAATATTCATAGGATCCTGTCTCCCTGACCCTGATCCAGTCTATCCTTCAGCCACAGTATAAATATTCATAGGATCCTGTCTCTCTGACCCTGATCTAGTCTATCCTTCAGCCACAGTATAAATATTCATAGGATCCTGTCTCCCTGACCCAGTCTATCCTTCAGCCACAGTATAAATATTCATAGGATCCTGTCTCTCTGACCCTGATCCAGTCTATCCTTCAGCCACAGTATAAATATTCATAGGACCCTGTCTCTCTGACCCAGTCTATCCTTCAGCCACAGTATAAATATTCATAGGATCCTGTCTCTCTGACCCAGTCTATCCTTCAGCCACAGTATAAATATTCATAGGATCCTGTCTCTCTGACCCTGATCCAGTCTATCCTTCAGCCACAGTATAAATATTCATAGGATCCTGTCTCTCTGACCCTGATCCAGTCTATCCTTCAGCCACAGTATAAATATTCATAGGATCCTGTCTCTCTGACCCTGATCCAGTCTATCCTTCAGCCACAGCAGAAATATTCATAGGATCCTGTCTCTCTGACCCAGTCTATCCTTCAGCCACAGTATAAATATTCATAGGATCCTGTCTCCCTGACCCTGACCCAGTCTATCCTTCAGCCACAGCAGAAATATTCATAGGATCCTGTCTCCCTGACCCAGTCTATCCTTCAGCCACAGTATAAATATTCATAGGATCCTGTCTCTCTGACCCTGACCCAGTCTATCCTTCAGCCACAGTATAAATATTCATAGGATCCTGTCTCTCTGATCCAGTCTATCCTTCAGCCACAGTATAAATATTCATAGGATCCTGTCTCTCTGACCCTGACCCAGTCTATCCTTCAGCCACAGTATAAATATTCATAGGATCCTGTGTCTCTGACCCTGACCCAGTCTATCCTTCAGCCACAGCAGAAATATTCATAGGATCCTGTCTCTCTGACCCTGACCCAGTCTATCCTTCAGCCACAGTATAAATATTCATAGGATCCTGTCTCTCTGACCCAGTCTATCCTTCAGCCACAGTATAAATATTCATAGGATCCTGTCTCTCTGATCCAGTCTATCCTTCAGCCACAGCAGAAATATTCATAGGATCCTTTCTCTCTGACTCTGATCCAGTCTATCCTTCAGCCACAGTATAAATATTCATAGGATCCTGTCTCTCTGACCCAGTCTATCCTTCAGCCACAGTATAAATATTCATAGGATCCTGTCTCTCTGATCCAGTCTATCCTTCAGCCACAGCAGAAATATTCATAGGATCCTTTCTCTCTGACTCTGATCCAGTCTATCCTTCAGCCACAGTATAAATATTCATAGGATCCTGTCTCCCTGACCCTGATCCAGTCTATCCTTCAGCCACAGTATAAATATTCATAGGATCCTGTCTCTCTGACCCTGATCCAGTCTATCCTTCAGCCACAGTATAAATATTCATAGGATCCTGTCTCCCTGACCCAGTCTATCCTTCAGCCACAGTATAAATATTCATAGGATCCTGTCTCTCTGACCCTGATCCAGTCTATCCTTCAGCCACAGTATAAATATTCATAGGATCCTGTCTCTCTGACCCAGTCTATCCTTCAGCCACAGTATAAATATTCATAGGATCCTGTCTCTCTGACCCTGATCCAGTCTATCCTTCAGCCACACTATAAATATTCATAGGATCCTGTCTCTCTGACCCTGATCCAGTCTATCCTTCAGCCACAGTATAAATATTCATAGGATCCTGTCTCTCTGACCCTGATCCAGTCTATCCTTCAGCCACAGTATAAATATTCATAGGATCCTGTCTCTCTGACCCTGATCCAGTCTATCCTTCAGCCACAGCAGAAATATTCATAGGATCCTGTCTCTCTGACCCAGTCTATCCTTCAGCCACAGTATAAATATTCATAGGATCCTGTCTCCCTGACCCTGACCCAGTCTATCCTTCAGCCACAGCAGAAATATTCATAGGATCCTGTCTCCCTGACCCAGTCTATCCTTCAGCCACAGTATAAATATTCATAGGATCCTGTCTCTCTGACCCTGACCCAGTCTATCCTTCAGCCACAGTATAAATATTCATAGGATCCTGTCTCTCTGATCCAGTCTATCCTTCAGCCACAGTATAAATATTCATAGGATCCTGTCTCTCTGACCCTGACCCAGTCTATCCTTCAGCCACAGTATAAATATTCATAGGATCCTGTCTCTCTGACCCTGACCCAGTCTATCCTTCAGCCACAGTATAAATATTCATAGGATCCTGTCTCTCTGACCCTGATCCAGTCTATCCTTCAGCCACAGCAGAAATATTCATAGGATCCTCTCTCTCTGATCCAGTCTATCCTTCAGCCACAGTATAAATATTCATAGGATCCTGTCTCCCTGACCCTGATCCAGTCTATCCTTCAGCCACAGTATAAATATTCATAGGATCCTGTCTTTCTGACCCTGACCCAGTCTATCCTTCAGCCACAGTATAAATATTCATAGGATCCTGTCTCTCTGACCCAGTCTATCCTTCAGCCACAGCAGAAATATTCATAGGATCCTGTCTCTCTGACCCTGATCCAGTCTATCCTTCAGCCACAGTATAAATATTCATAGGATCCTGTCTCTCTGACCCTGATCCAGGCTATCCTTCAGCCACAGTATAAATATTCATAGGATCCTGTCTCTCTGACCCTGACCCAGTCTATCCTTCAGCCACAGCAGAAATATTCATAGGATCCTGTCTCTCTGACCCTGACCCAGTCTATCCTTCAGCCACAGTATAAATATTCATAGGATCCTGTCTCTCTGACCCAGTCTATCCTTCAGCCACAGTATAAATATTCATAGGATCCTGTCTCTCTGATCCAGTCTATCCTTCAGCCACAGCAGAAATATTCATAGGATCCTTTCTCTCTGACCCTGACCCAGTCTATCCTTCAACCACAGTATAAATATTCATAGGATCCTGTCTCTCTGACCCCGATCCAGTCTATCCTTCAGCCACAGTATAAATATTCATAGGATCCTGTCTCTCTGACCCAGTCTATCCTTCAGCCACAGTATAAATATTCATAGGATCCTGTCTCTCTGACCCTGATCCAGTCTATCCTTCAGCCACAGTATAAATATTCATAGGATCCTGTCTCTCTGACCCAGGCTATCCTTCAGCCACAGCTGAGGATCTGATCTAATAGTTATCTGCTTTTCTCCTCTCTCACTCAGACCCTGACCCAGTCTATGCGTCAGGCAGACACCAACTTCGAGAAACTGAAGGTTGAGTCGGAGCGTTTGGAACAGCACACCAAGAAGTCTGTCAACTGGACCCTGTGGCTGATGCTCATCCTGGTCTCCTTCACTTTCATCAGTATGATCCTCTTCATCAGGATCTTCCCCAAGCTCAGATGATGATGATGCACACCTACTGGACATGCATAGAAGAATAACTGCTGTGCTGCTTGTACATATTCACATGTAGGCCTAGGTGTATACGTACCGCCAACCGGGTTAGAAGTTGCCCAGTAAGCACAGATCTTCGATCAGCTCATCCTTCAACCAGCTTCTCCAATCCTATTTGATGGAATGAAATGTACAATTGACCTTAGATCACTGTCTAGGGGGTAACTTCCTCCTGCTCCTTTATGGGTATCCAATATGCACACAAATATAGCTAGCGATAGATATATATAGATATTTATTTAGAGTGAGGGACAGTGAGATGGGCCTAGTCTAATCAGATGGAGATTGGATGTGACTAAGAGCCTTAATCTCAATCCAGGGATGTCTGTATGGCAGCAGTACACAGTAGCATGGCCCAGTCTGTACCGCGTAGATTAAGTTACCATTGATTGACTGCAAACAATATCAGTAATCTCATTGGTCATCTGTATGTTTGGAACAAGTGGAGATTTAAGGCATTCTGTCCTATATAAGGAAGTAAGATGTTCTAATTTTGTCTGATTTGATTAATTAACCACTTGACAAGGTCTTTGGTCCTAAAAAAATCCCTTGCATCAATGCCTTTTTCATTGTTAATTTTCAGTGTAATAGTGTGAATCTGGCCATTGTTGATGTGCATGAATGGGTGACAGTGATTGATTCATTATGGTGACCTGATTTGAGAATATGATTGGCCCTCTCTTAGGAAGGAGGAGTGTTACTTCCCAACTAATTTCTCCCTCCTTTATCGCTGTGGTCTGTGTTGAACTGTGTGATTAAATGTTTTTAACTGGAGAGATTTGAGCTTTTATGTTATGTATAATTTTTTTCTGTTCAGGAAGTCTGATCACTTTGCCTCATTGTAAGAAGCTGTATGTTCAGTAGTTTGACTAGTGCCCTGTAATGCTAGGAAAGGGAAATTACAGCTGTGAACAGTCCAGTAGGTGGCAGGCTCTCTCTGCATAGCAGCTACTAACAACCTCTTTGACCTGGGAAGAGGGAGTAGGGCTGCTATTCCAATTCATTACCCTGCTCTTTGAAGACGGTCTGTACCCTTCACCCTTCTCTTTGAAGACGGTCTGTACCCTTCACCCTTCTCTTTGAAGACGGTCTGTACTCTTCACCCTTCTCTTTGAAGACGGTCTGTACCCTTCACCCTTCTCTTTGAAGACGGTCTGTACCCTTCACCCTTCTCTTTGAAGACGGTCTGTACCCTTCACCCTTCTCTTTGAAGACGGTCTGTACCCTTCACCCTTCTCTTTGAAGACGGTCTGTACCCTTCACCCTTCTCTTTGAAGACGGTCTGTACCCTTCACCCTGCTCTTTGAAGACGGTCTGTACCCTTCACCCTTCTCTTTGAAGACGGTCTGTACCCTTCACCCTTCTCTTTGAAGACGGTCTGTACTCTTCACCCTTCTCTTTGAAGACGGTCTGTACCCTTCACCCTTCTCTTTGAAGACGGTCTGTACCCTTCACCCTTCTCTTTGAAGACGGTCTGTACCCTTCACCCTTCTCTTTGAAGACGGTCTGTACCCTTCACCCTTCTCTTTGAAGATGGTCTGTACCCTTCACCCTTCTCTTTGAAGACGGTCTGTACCCTTCACCCTTCTCTTTGAAGACGGTCTGTACCCTTCACCCTGCTCTTTGAAGATGGTCTGTACCCTTCACCCTTCTCTTTGAAGACGGTCTGTACCCTTCACCCTTCTCTTTGAAGACGGTCTGTACCCTTCACCCTTCTCTTTGAAGACGGTCTGTACCCTTCACCCTTCTCTTTGAAGACGGTCTGTACCCTTCACCCTTCTCTTTGAAGACGGTCTGTACCCTTCTCTTTGAAGACGGTCTGTACCCTTCACCCTTCTCTTTGAAGACGGTCTGTACCCTTCACCCTTCTCTTTGAACACGGTCTGTACTCTTCACCCTTCTCTTTGAAGACGGTCTGTACCCTTCACCCTTCTCCTTGAAGACGGTCTGTACCCTTCACCCTTCTCTTTGAAGACGGTCTGTACCCTTCACCCTTCTCTTTGAAGACGGTCTGTACCCTTCACCCTTCTCTTTGAAGACGGTCTGTACCCTTCACCCTTCTCTTTGAAGACGGTCTGTACCCTTCACCCTTCTCTTTGAAGACGGTCTGTACCCTTCACCCTTCTCTTTGAAGACGGTCTGTACCCTTCACCCTTCTCTTTGAAGACGGTCTGTACCCTTCACCCTTCTCTTTGAAGACGGTCTGTACCCTTCACCCTTCTCTTTGAAGACGGTCTGTACTCTTCACCCTTCTCTTTGAAGACGGTCTGTACCCTTCACCCTTCTCTTTGAAGACGGTCTGTACCCTTCACCCTTCTCTTTGAAGACGGTCTGTACCCTTCACCCTTCTCTTTGAAGACGGTCTGTACCCTTCACCCTTCTCTTTGAAGACGGTCTGTACCCTTCACCCTTCTCTTTGAAGACGGTCTGTACCCTTCACCCTTCTCTTTGAAGATGGTCTGTACCCTTCACCCTTCTCTTTGAACACGGTCTGTACCCTTCACCCTGATCTTTGAAGACGGTCTGTACCCTTCACCCTTCTCTTTGAAGATGGTCTGTACCCTTCACCCTTCTCTTTGAACACGGTCTGTACCCTTCACCCTGATCTTTGAAGATGGTCTGTACCCTTCACCCTGATCTTTGAAGATGGTCTGTACCCTTCACCCTTCTCTTTGAAGACGGTCTGTACCCTTCACCCTTCTCTTTGAAGACGGTCTGTACCCTTCACCCTTCTCTTTGAAGACGGTCTGTACCCTTCACCCTTCTCTTTGAAGACGGTCTGTACCCTTCACCCTTCTCTTTGAAGACGGTCTGTACCCTTCACCCTTCTCTTTGAAGATGGTCTGTACCCTTCACCCTTCTCTTTGAAGACGGTCTGTACCCTTCACCCTTCTCTTTGAAGACGGTCTGTACCCTTCACCCTGCTCTTTGAAGACGGTCTGTACCCTTCAGTCTGCCGTATGCATTAAAAGATAAGGGGTGAGAGAAAGGAAATATGGTGGGAACTGGGAACCATTTTTTTTTAGCCCATGCCTACACCAATCCCATGCTTTTGAATCCTTACATAAGGTGGTGGTGACCAAGTGCCCTCTTCAGAGAACAAGGTAGAGGATTCAGATCGCGCTCAATTCCAGATAGAAGAATGGACTGTTAGGAACACAGGCCTCCTTGAATCTCAATGGTTAATCACAAGAGAAACACTGTTTTGTGGGCAGTGTTTTCCCCTTGGTTTTATATACAGTAGACTGATCACAAAGAACCCACATATCCAATTGAAACCAATCATATTCAAATACTTTAAAGTGGGGGAGAGATGGCCTTGCCTGGTTGGGCTGCTGCCCAAATAAAGATGTGGTAGGGAAAACACTAGGTCATTCACCGGCTCTGACACAGTGTCGGTGTTTAACGCACCGGTGTTGTCACTGGGACAGGAGACTATTCTGGGGGCTGGCTGACTTGTCCAGGCTTGCTGCCCTACCCTACCCTGCTGCAGCAGATGGCTGTGGGGCTGTAGTATTCTGGGATCTCCTGGTGGTTATTTTTAATTCTCAGAAGAGTAGGAATGTAATGCTACCACGAGACCAAAAGAGGTATTTTCAACATGAAGGCACTTGACGTCATCACGGTGGCATCCAACTGAGATCATATTGTTATGACATTAGTCCTTAAAAGTTCAGATGATGTTTGATTGTGTAAAGTGTCCTAGTCCCTTTTTATTTACAGTATAATAGTACTAGGTCCCTCCCTCCCTCCACCACTAGGTCCCTCCCTCCCTCTACCACTAGGTCCCTCCCTCCCCTCTACCACTAGGTCCCTCCCTCCCTCCACCACTAGGTCCCTCCCTCCCTCCACCACTAGGTCCCTCCCTCCCCTCTACCAATAGGTCCCTCCCTCCCTCTACCACTAGGTCCCTCCCTCCCTCCACCACTAGGTCCCTCCCTCCCTCCACCACTAGGTCCCTCCCTCCCTCTACCACTAGGTCCCTCCCTCCCTCCACCACTAGGTCCCTCCCTCCCTCCACCACTAGGTCCCTCCCTCCCTCCACCACTAGGTCCCTCCCTCCCTCTACCACTAGGTCCCTCCCTCCCTCCACCACTAGGTCCCTCCCTCCCTCCACCACTAGGTCCCTCCCTCCACCACTAGGTCCCTCCCTCCACCACTAGGTCCCTCCCTCCCTCCACCACTTGGTCCCTCCCTCCCTCCACCACTAGGTCCCTCCCTCCCTCCCTCCACCACTAGGTCCCTTCTTGCAGACAGATTCTACAGTTGCCATAGGGATGGGCTCAAAATAAAGTGTTGAGAACTTCGTGTTCTGACAGAAACATTGTTATATAAAAGTGTCCTATTTTAATTAATAACTGCCTTGGCCTCAGTCTGCAGTGTGTGTTTGACCTCTGTTTCCTGTCTGTGTTCGTTGAGTACCACGTCTGTCCATCTCCTGCGACTCCAGATGTTTGTGGTGGAGACGCTGTTAATTGGGTTGATCTTTTAACAGTTGGACTACAAGAACAAGTTGTTAAGCATCTCCCTTCCTCCTCAATGCTGTTGCTTTTGAACACCCAATCTTTTCAGTGTATTTCTTGGCTGGAGCTACAGCACAGCGAGTGAAGTGAGGGTTTAGGATTGCCTACGGAGTTAAAAGGCTGTGCTTTCTCCCCTCGTCTGCCACCCTGAGTGGAAGAGGGATGAGTTCTAGCTGAGTTTTAGAGTGTTGTTACTGGGTCAGTGTTGTTACTGGGTCAGTGTAGTTATTGGTCAGTGTTGTTATTGGTCAGTGTTGTTATTGGTTCAGTGTTGTTACTGGGTCAGTGTTGTTACTGGGTCAGTGTAGTTACTGGGTCAGTGTAGTTATTGGTCAGTGTTGTTATTGGTCAGTGTTGTTATTGGTTCAGTGTTGTTACTGGGTCAGTGTTGTTACTGGGTCAGTGTAGTTACTGGGTCAGTGTTGTTACTGGGTCAGTGTAGTTATTGGGTCAGTGTAGTTATTGGGTCAGTGTAGTTACTGGGTCAGTGTTGTTATTGGGTCAGTGTTGTTATTGGTTCAGTGTTGTTATTGGGTCAGTGTAGTTATTGGGTCCCCCCCCCCCCCCCCCCCCCCCCCCTGTAAGCTAGAAGACCTGCTCTGGCCTGAACCACACAAGTCTCTCTTGAAGATTCACAGGTAATGTTAGTTGCCCTGCAAACCATTGGACCATTGGCAGTCCTACCTATGAAATGCAGCCGGTGGTCAATAGGCTCTGGTAAACACTGCCGGGCACTGGTACCGGTACCGATCCCAATCTGTGCCCTGCCTACCGGTGTTGCTGAGGCTGGCAGGAGGAGTCATCTTTGTTTCGTTTTTTTTTGTTTCATAGTGGTTTCTCAGCAGCTATGGAAGGCCATCGAGGACATGTGAAGCCAAATAGAATGTCCCTCGTTATGTCTATCGCAACTTATTTTTATCGTGATAACGACATAACAAAAGTTGTTTTGACAAGGTCACAATATCATTTTCTTGTGATAACGACATAACAAAAGTTGTTTTGTCAAGATCAGAAGATCATCAAAAGTACCAGATGCACGATAACCACCTCATTCATCAAGGAGCCCTGTGGCTGCGTTGGTCTCAATGCTCTCGTGTGGCATTTAAGCCCTGAACGATGCCTGACAGTCAGCCCTGTCTGCCTCGCTGCCCCAAAACCACAGCCAATCACATGCAAAGAAGAACGCAGCTGACTTGGCTAGTTAGCTGGGTAGTCTTTTTTTATTATTTTTTATTTTTTTATTTCACCTTTATTTAACCAGGTAGGCAAGTTGAGAACACCTTTATTTAACCAGGTAGGCAAGTTGAGAACACCTTTATTTAACCAGGTAGGCTAGTTGAGAACACCTTTATTTAACCAGGTAGGCTAGTTGAGAACACCTTTATTTAACCAGGTAGGCTAGTTGAGAACACCTTTATTTAACCAGGTAGGCAAGTTGAGAACACCTTTATTTAACCAGGTAGGCTAGTTGAGAACACCTTTATTTAGCCAGGTAGGCTAGTTGAGAACACCTTTATTTAACCAGGTAGGCAAGTTGAGAACACCTTTATTTAACCAGGTAGGCTAGTTGAGAACACCTTTATTTAGCCAGGTAGGCTAGTTGAGAGAACACCTTTATTTAACCAGGTAGGCCAGTTGAGAACACCTTTATTTAACCAGGTAGGCTAGTTGAGATCAAGTTCTCATTAACAACTGTGGCCTGGCCAAGATAAAGCAAAGCAGTTCGACACAAACAACAACACAGAGTTACACATGGAATGAACAAAACATACAGTCAATAATACAGTAGAAAAAGTCTATATACAGTGTGTGCAAATGAGGTAAGATAAGGGAGGTAAGGCAATAAATAGGCCATGGTGGTGAAGTAATTACAATATAGCAATTAAACACTGGAATGGTAGATGTGCAGAAGATGAATGTGTAAGTAGAGATACTGGGATACACACACACACACACACACACACACACACACACACACACACACCAGAGTGTCAACATGTGGGTTAAGGTCTCAAGCATCCACCCTATTCCTCAGCCTGTGCGACATTGACAAGGGTCCCCTGCAATCTCGCCAGCTGATTCAGATCTGTCTTTGGTAAAGCAATGTGGCTGAGAGTTTAATTTCTCGGTCCCCTGCTTTTTAGCCTTTCGAGGTTAAAGCCTGCATGGTGGGTCCCTGGAGGGGCCTGGAGGCTGAGGTGTAGCGATGGCTGACGCAGGAGGCTGTGTACTGGGATTGGGAGAGCAGGAACACATCCATGGGGCCAGCAGGTGCTGTGAATATACTGTGACATAGTTAGTACAGTCAGTAAAATTACACTAGATTGGAAAAAAGACTGAATCCTTGAAAGAACAGTTTGTTCTACCAAGGCTTTTTTTTCTTCAAAGGTCAGAGTCGGTGTCATTCATCAGATGTTTTGTCCGTCCTTGAGAATGCTGGACTTGGTATGTCAAGGGGAAAAAAACAGCAGTGGAGAACAAAACTACAATAGGTTACATTTTGTCCTTGGCTTGGACTGTCAATACAGTACTACATTGTACTGCATGGACTGTAAAACTGTGCTGATAGCCTGATGTTCTGACTGAGCTGATCATATCAAGTGTTTTATGATGGGAGATGACGAGCTGTTCCCTCATACACAGGATACACAGGATACACAGGATTATAAAAAAGACTGGTTGGTCAGGTAGCAATCAATTATCTTTTATAATGTCATTTTACATTTTTTTGTTTTTAATTTTTTTTATTACTTGATTCTTAGCTACCTGCACTGAACTGTCCATTCATAGGCCTACGTTGTGGCATCTTTAAAAGAAGACAAATCAATGGCTGCAATGTCAGTAGGCTCATTATCAAGCCCGTCTGCCTTTTTACAAAGTCATTTATTCTGCTGGTGTGTCTCTCTCTCTCTCTCTCTCTGCCTCCTCTGGTCTGTGAGGATGGATTTATCCAGCTCTGGGCCCTCTGCTGTGGCTGTGATACTGAGAGCACAGATGGCCCTTACAGTGTACCGTAGCTGGGATTTTTTAAACAGTCCTCCCTCCACCGTTCACTCTCAGCAGGGTTTCAGTCATGGAGGACAGTTGAGTGTATGGTAATTGTGCTCCCAATTCTACTGATTTCTTCAAGGACCTGGCTAGAGTGTATTTGTGTGTAATACCAGGTTTAAAAAAAAAAATGTTATAAACATTGCGTTTTACTACAGCCTTTGTTTTGCATTACAAACTTGTGTTACTTAAATGTTTAAACAACATGTCAATCATTTAAGAATCACTGTTGGTTGAATTCGTTCAGGTATGGTCCACTTAAAGCTATGAGATATTTTGGCATCGCAGTCTCTCAAGCTTTTCTGTGTTAAAGCATAACAGAACACAGTGATCCAAGAGACCGTATATCCTCCATTTTAGCAGGGTTGAAGGTGGCAGGAAACCATTGTCGTATCTACAGTGTTAAATGGAGATAAAAACAGCCGTTGCTGCTCGTCTGAGGAAAAGAGCTCGAGCATGGCCTTTCCTTGTGTACGGTATATCCTTGCAGGTTGCCGTAGCTACCGCTGCAACACTGCCACGCTGCCAGGCAGGATGGGTTCAGCTCAGGGCACAGTGCTCTGGCTCTCTGGTACAGTTTCCCAAACAGCTCGGTGTGAAAATGTCAGTGTTCTGTAAAAATGACCCTTCTCAGTAAATGTCACGCTGCCCTCTAGTACTGTCATTTAGAGAGGTAGATGATGAGGTTCAGCACTTATCTCTCTCTCTCTCTCTCCCCCCCCCTCTCTCTCCCCCCTCTCTCTCTCTCTCTCTCTCTCTCTCTCTCTGTCTCTTTCTCCCTCCCTCTCTCTCTCTTTCTCTCTCTCTTTCTCCCTCCCCCTCTCTCGCTCTCTTTCTCTCTCTCTTGCTTTCTCTCTCTCTCTTGCTCTCTTTCTCTCTCTCGCTCTTTCTCTCTCTCTCTCTCTCGCTCCTTTCTCTCTCTCTCTCTATCTCTCACTCTATACTGCTCTCTATCGTGTTCTCTCATTCTCTCTCTCCCTTTATTCTGATCTCTCATAGTGAAATATAATAACACTTCAGATATGGGAGATGGCTGAGAGAGGGTGAATATCTCTCTCTCTAGCTGCCTGGGAGGAAGGAAGGTGTACAGTCCCTCTGACCAGGGCTGGGTGAATCTCTCTCTCTCTCTCCAGCTGCCTGGGAGGAAGGAAGGTGTACAGTCCCTCTGACCAGGGCTGAGTGAATATCTCTCTCTCTCCAGCTGCCTGGGAGGAAGGAAGGTGTACAGTCTCTCTGACCATGGCTGGGTGAATATCTCTCTCTCCAGCTGCCTGGGAGGAAGGAAGGTGTACAGTCCCTCTGACCAGGGCTGGGTGAATATCTCTCTCTCTCCAGCTGCCTGGGAGGAAGGAAGGTGTACAGTCCCTCTGACCAGGGCTGGGTGAATATCTCTCTCTCCAGCTGCCTGGGAGGAAGGAAGGTGTACAGTCCCTCTGACCAGGGCTGGGTGAATATCTCTCTCCAGCTGCCTGGGAGGAAGGAAGGTTAGCTGTACAGTCCCTCTGACCAGGGCTGGGTGAATATCTCTCTCTCTCCAGCTGCCTGGGAGGAAGGAAGGTGTACAGTCCCTCTGACCAGGGCTGAGTGAATATCTCTCTCCAGCTGCCTGGGAGGAAGGAAGGTTAGCTGTACAGTCCCTCTGACCAGGGCTGGGTGAATATCTCTCTCTCTCCAGCTGCCTGGGAGGAAGGAAGGTTAGCTGTGTACAGTCCCTCTGACCAGGGCTGGGTGAGCTATTGCACATGATGGTAACGAGGCGGCAGGTGGCCTAGAGATTGGGAGTGTTGGGCCAGTAACTGAAAGGTCTCTGGTTTGAGATAAAGATAAGATAAAAAAGATAAAAAGATAAAAAAAATATGTTGATGTGCTCTTGAGCAAGGCACTTAACCCTAATTTGCTTCATACCATGACTGACCGTGTTAAAACACCACATTTCACTGTAGCTATTTGGTGTATGTGACAATATTTGTACTTATTTTTTATTTACCCCTTTTTTCTCCCCAATTTCGTGGTATCCAATTGTTGTAGTAGCTACTATCTTGTCTCATCGCTACAGCTCCCGTACGGGCTCGGGAGAGACGAAGGTTGAAAGTCATGCGTCCTCCGATACACAACCCAACCAAGCCGCACTGCTTCTTAACACAGCGCATCCAACCCGGAAGCCAGCCGCACCAATGTGTCGGAGGAAACACCGTGCACCTGGCCACCTTGGTTAGCGCACACTGCGCCCGGCCCGCCACAGGAGTCGCTGGTGTGCGATGAGACAAGGATTTCCCTACCGGCCAAACCCTCCCTAACCCGGGAGACGCTGGGCCAATTGTGCATCGCCCCACGGACCTCCTGGTCGCGGCCGGTTGCGACAGAGCTAGCGATGCAGCACAGCTAGCGATGCAGCACCCGGGAGGCCCCGTATTTGTACTTATTTAACTGCCAGTCATTTACTGGACTGGAGCTCTGGTACTCCATCCACTCTCCAATGATGAAAGCATGGATTTCTTAAGCCAATTGAATGCTAGGCAGTCGACTGTGTGATGAATGTATTTGATGACAGTAGCATCCCATCTGTATTTCTGTAGTGAGAGGGAGGTTGTTATAGGGTATCATCACACACTCAAACGTCTATTATGGATGTAGTCATTATTTAAAGATATTACCCCTCTCTCTCTCTCTTTCTCTCTCTCTCTCTCTCCCGTTATTCATTCTCTCCCGTCATTGTCTGTATTTGAATTGCGTGGGAGGAAAACTAGCAGCAAGGATTGTAGATTCACTAACTCCCCTTATCAGATAATCAACCACAGATTTGAACTGCAGGCAGAGCCGGCGGGAAAAAAATCCATCTGAGTGAACAGGAAGAAAGAGACGGGTTCGACCAGGTACGACTGGGAACGAACGGGTACGACTAGGTACGACTGGGAACGAACGGGTACGACCAGGTACGACCGGGTACGACCGGGTACGACCGGGTACGACTGGGTACGACCGGGTACGACCGGGAACGGCCGGGTACGACCGGGAACGTCCGGGTACGACCGGGAACGGCCGGGTACGACCGGGAACGACCGGGAACGACAAATGGTTAGGAATGTGTCACTTAGGCTGTCAGAGAGAGGACGTCACCTAGGCTGTCAGAGAGAGGACGTCACCTAGGCTGAGGGAGAGGACGTCACCTAGGCTGTCAGAGAGAGGACGTCAACTAGGCTGAGGGAGAGGACATCACCTAGGCTGAGGGAGAGAGGACGTCACCTAGGCTGTCAGAGAGAGGACGTCACCTAGGCTGAGGGAGAGAGGAAGTCACCTAGGCTGAGGGAGAGAGGACGTCACCTTGGCTGTCAGAGAGAAGACGTCACCTAGGCTGAGGGAGAGGACGTCACCTAGGCTGTCAGAGAGAGGACGTCACATAGGCTGTCAGAGAGAGGACGTCACCTAGGCTGTCAGAGAGAGAACGTCACCTAGGCTGAGGGAGAGGACGTCACCTAGGCTGAGGGAGAGGACGTCACCTAGGCTGAGGGAGAGGACGTCACCTAGGCTGAGGGAGAGGACGTCACCTAGGCTGTCAGAGAGAGGACGTCACCTAGGCTGAGGGAGAGGACGTCACCTAGGCTGAGGGAGAGGACGTCACCTAGGCTGTCAGAGAGAGGACGTCACCTAGGCTGAGGGAGAGAGGAAGTCACCTAGGCTGAGGGAGAGGACGTCACCTAGGCTGAGGGAGAGGACGTCACCTAGGCTGTCAGAGAGAGGACGTCACCTAGGCTGAGGGAGAGAGGAAGTCACCTAGGCTGAGGGAGAGAGGACGTCACCTTGGCTGTCAGAGAGAAGACGTCACCTAGGCTGAGGGAGAGGACGTCACCTAGGCTGTCAGAGAGAGGACGTCACCTAGGCTGTCAGAGAGAGGACGTCACCTAGGCTGTCAGAGAGAGGACGTCACCTTGGCTGTCGGAGAGGACATCACCTAGGCTGTCAGAGATAAGGTCACCTAGGCTGAGGGAGAGGACGTCACCTAGGCTGAGGGAGAGGACGTCACCTAGGCTGAGGGAGAGGACGTCACCTAGGCTGAGGGAGAGAGGACGTCACCTAGGCTGAGGGAGAGAGGACGTCACCTAGGCTGAGGGAGAGAGGACGTCACCTAGGCTGAGGGAGAGAGGACGTCACCTAGGCTGAGGGAGAGAGGACGTCACCTAGGCTGAGGGAGAGAGGACGTCACCTAGGCTGAGGGAGAGAGGACGTCACCTAGGCTGAGGGAGAGAGGACGTCACCTAGGCTGAGGGAGAGAGGACGTCACCTAGGCTGAGGGAGAGAGGACGTCACCTAGGCTGAGGGAGAGAGGACGTCACCTAGGCTGAGGGAGAGAGGACGTCACCTAGGCTGAGGGAGAGAGGACGTCACCTAGGCTGAGGGAGAGAGGACGTCACCTAGGCTGAGGGAGAGAGGACGTCACCTAGGCTGAGGGAGAGAGGACGTCACCTAGGCTGAGGGAGAGAGGACGTCACCTAGGCTGAGGGAGAGGACGTCACCTAGGCTGAGGGAGAGGACGTCACCTAGGCTGTCGGAGAGAGGACGTCACCTAGGCTGAGGGAGAGAGGACGTCACCTAGGCTGAGGGAGAGAGGACGTCACCTAGGCTGAGGGAGAGAGGACGTGTGAGAAATGCCTGTCCCCCATTAGTCAACGAGGGGAACAACACTTCCCTTCCCTGATGCAGATATCACATGTCCTGTCCCAGCACTTCCCTTCCCTGATGCAGATATCACATGTCCTGTCCCAGCACTTCCCTTCCCTGATGCAGATATCACATGTCCCGGTCACTAAGTTTAGTCTTTCACTAGGATCTGATTGTGTTTTTTTACTATTTATACAGACGCTCGTAAACCACGTGTCCCAATTTGGGCTATTTTCTCCCATGTTTTCTAAAAGGTCTATTCATAGCAGCTGCTGGCTTTTGCAGTGCTGAGTCTCACGGCTGCTTGTAGGGCAGCCCTCATCGTGTCAGTAGACATATAGACTACTACTGGTTTCTGTTTGTTGACAGTCAGAGACCCTTTACTGAACACACTGTTGAGACCCTCTCTCTCTCCAACTTCATTGTTCTCTCTGTGAGATTATAAACATACTCATTTATTTATTGTCCTTCTGGGATGTGGAGACACAATATGGGCCCAGTTAGTTCCTCTCCTATTCTTGGTAAGCGAGCGGAGCAGAGCAGAGGTCTGTTTCCTGGTTGAGATTGGGCTGTGGTCAGCTGGAGGTCTGTTTCCTGGTGGGCTGGGGTCAGCTGGAGGTCTGAGAGTGGGCTGTGGTCAGCTGGGGGTCTTGTTCCTGGTTGAAAGTGGGCTGTGGTCAGCTGGGGGTCTGAGAGTGGGCTGTGGTCAGCTGGAGGTCTGGTTCCTGGTTGAGAGTGGGCTGTGGTCAGCTGGGGGTCTGATTCCTGGTTGAGAGTGGGCTGTGGTCAGCTGGAGGTCTAGTTCCTGGTTGGGCTGGGACTGAAGATGGGATTGGTGCTGGTGCTGGGCTTGGTGCTGGGCTTGGTGCTGGGATTGGTGCTGGTGCTGGGCTTGGTGCTGGGCTTGGTGTTGGACTTGGCGCTGGGGTTGGGCTTGGTGCTGGGCTTGGTGTTGGGCTTGGTGCTGGGCTTGGTGTTGGGCTTGGTGTTGGGCTTGGTGCTGGGCTTGGTGCTTGGCTTGGTGCTGGGCTTGGTGTTGGGCTTGATGCTGGTGTTGGGCTTGGTGCTGGTGCTGAGCTTGGTGCTGGGCTTGGCGCTGTGGTTGGTACTGGTGTTGGGCTTGGTGCTGATGTTGGGCTTGGTGCTGGTTCTGGGCTTGGTGCTGGTGCTGGGCTTAGTGCTGGGCTTGGTGCTGGTTTTGGGCTTGGTGCTGGGCTTGGTGCTGGTGCTGGGCTTGGTGCTGTGCTTGGTACTGGTGTTGGGCTTGGTGCTGTGCTTGGTACTGGTGTTGGGCTTGGTGCTGTGGTTGAGGAGTCCAGGCCACACACACCTCGCCTGGCTGTCTCTGGAACACCTCTCTGACAGGGTTCGGTCCGGGACTGGAGGAAAATAAAATGAATCGACGTTTGACAGTTTGTCCGACAGTGGCAGCACTAGTGGAGCCTTAGTTCCCCCTGTAATTGATGGTTAACAGCCGACATGAAAAAAAATACTACAGTTTACTATAGAATACTACAGTTTACTATAGAATACTACAGTTTACTATAAAATACTACAGTTTACTATAAAATACTACAGTTTACTATAGAATACTACAGTTTACTATAGAATACTACAGTTTACTATAGAATACTACAGTTTACTATAGAATACTACAGTACGTAATGTAGAATTTTAGAGTAAACAGTAGTATACTGCAGAAAACTATAGTAAATAATACAGGTTTTAATTTGCATATACCCTGCCCTTTCCCCACCCGCATATCGTAATTTGTGCCACCCATAAGTGAGAAACTACACGCCAAGTATAGACCACGTATTGTGTTCCCTACAGGTTATAACTCTCTGTTCAGAATGTAGACCTACCTACTTACTTACTTACTTACAGGTCATAGAGAAGAGCAGAAGCTCTGAACTCTCTGTTCAGAATGCAGACCTACTTACTTACTTACTTACTTACAGGTTATGGAAAAAGGTGCTATTTTAGTGTTTCTCCAGTGGGGTTTCCTAGAGGAGATATCCTCCGCTTCTATGTCAAAGATAATAAAACAAAAACACTTTATTAAATACTACAGAAATGTCTGCATAAACACTATAGTAAATACAACAGTGTACTACAGTATCTGTCTGCAAAACATTACAGTAAATACTACGGTAATGTCCGCAAAAACATTACAGTAAATACTACGGTAATGTCCGCAAAAACATTACAGTAAATACTACGGTAATGTCCGCAAAAACATTACAGTAAATACTACAGTATACTACGATCCGCAAAACACTGTATTAATTACTATAGTTTATACGACAGTATTCTTTTGCGACAGTATTTAAACTATAGTTAACTGTAAATACTACAGTAAATACTACTGTAAATACTACAGTAAATACTACCGTGAATACTATAGTATTTTATACCATATTATAATTTTGTATTTTTTTTTGTGTGGGAGAGAGAATGTCGTCCCTTTTTAAGATCACTGTCAACCTGACCCTTTACAAGGACACAGAGCAGCCGTAATTATCGCCTTGGATGTGGCGTTGTGTTGTGTTGTTGTATGCATTCAGGATGGGTGGTGGTGGTGGTGGTGTGGGGGCTTGGCTAGTTTCCACTGTAAACACACTGATACAATGCTGCCGCCTCCTACACATACTCACATACACAGTTTACAGCCACAGGGAGCAATTTGGTCGTACCGCTTTCCGATTTAGTCCCGCAGTGTTCCAGAGAATACGACTTAAGTCCAGTGAGACATTCCTCCCCCTGGGAACAGGGGAAACATGAAAAAAAGGTAGAGAGAGATGGAGGAGCAGATAGTGTAGGTGACTTGTCAAGGCACATCTTCCAGGCCCGGCCCGGGCCCGAGTGGACACAGGGTGTCATTGTCACGTCCCAGTGTCGTAGGAATCCTGAGAATGTTTTTCCCCTTCTGCGATCTCTAATCACAAACTCACAATGTTACAGGTTTAATTTTCAACTGGAAAAGCAGATTTGATATTGACAAGTTAAACAAACGACCACATCTCCCTGGCTGTCTGAATGGTGATGGTCACTTTGGAGAAAAACAAGTTGTCTACCAACTACGGAAATATCTATCCTTCCTATCAACACAAGTGGAAAAAGGGTTTTTAAACAGAAGCAAACGGAACAAAACGGAGATAAACATACTTGAATTTGTCCAATAGAAACTCTCGTTTGCAACTGTTGAACTAATGATTACACCCTATAGCAGCAGCTAGATGCAGGCAAGAGTATGCAAGTGTGCTGGAGGAATGAGGGCCTGGGGGTTGGAGGAATGAGGGCCTGGGGCTTGAAGGAGTTGTATGGGTGTGGGGGGGTAGATGGGTGGGGGGCTGGAGGAATGAGGGCCTGTGGGTTGGAGGAGTTGTATGGGTGTGGGGGGGGGGGGGGGGGGTAGATGGCTGGGGGGCTGGAGGAATGAGGGCCTGGGGGTTGGAGGAGTTGTATGGGTGGGGGAGGGGGGGCGGGGAGGGGTAGATGGCTGGGGGGCTGGAAGAAATGGGGCCCTGGGTTGCTGGAAGATTTGGAGGTGGAGGGGTGGGTGGTGGGGTTCACCATGGACACAGTCCCCTTCCTGACCTTCTGACTGTTTATTTGGCTGATGAGGTCCCCTGCGTCCCCTGCTTCCCATGTCTGTATACATTACATACAATCTACAATACAGCTGGTATTACTAAAACAAAGTCTCCTCTATACACTGAGTGTACAAAACATTAAGAACACCTTCCACCTGGTGTCTATGTCATGGAAAGAGCAGGTGTTCCTAATGTTTTGTCCACTCGGTGTATATGAACTATACTGTTTTGTACACTTGTTCAAACACTCAAGATTGTTCAGAGTGTTGTAAATACACTTTAATGAGACTGAACATGAGGAGAATGGGGTGTGCTGACTGCCGAGGGGTAAATAACCCCCTCGAGTCTATTGACGCACCGGTGTGTCAATCTAAGTAGCATAATACAAAAATCTACATTAAATCTACATTAAAAAGCCGTCAGTTTAAACTAGTGTTATTTTTTGCATTGGCTGCATCTCAATCCACCTCCTCCACCTTTGTGGCACTTCCACGTCTGTGGTGAAAGGTGGTTGTTTGTCAGAACATGAGACATCCTGAAAATCGGTCTTCTCACAAACAAAAAAAATGATTATGACCCCTCTGTGAAAAGACGAGACTCTCACAAACACGATGGTGTTCTCCGTTCTGCTCTACGACCCCCACAAGTGTCACGGGACTCGTTTAAAGGTAACTGTACCGGTTGTAAAAAATGAATGGAAGTACGAACGTAGTTTTGTTCCACCCAAAAAAGAGGTTAACTGTGTGTAAAAGTTTTCTTATATCTTCTAGATTCTAGATAGTCTTTTTTTGCCATTTATGAACGTGTTATTCAATGCGTTTCTCTGGGCTATAGAAGTAAAGGCCAAATTCAATATTTTATCAAATCATTTTTTTATAGATATTTTTTTATAACAATTCCATGTCAGCGTGCAAAATTATTCAGCCCCCTTAAGTTAATACTTTGTAGCGCCACCTTTTGCTGCGATTACAGCTGTAAGTCGCTTGGGGTATGTCTCTATCAGTTTTGCACATTGAGAGACTGAAATTCTTTCCCATTCCTCCTTGCAAAACAGCTCGAGCTCAGTGAGGTTGGATGGAGAGCATTTGTGAACAGCAGTTTTCAGTTCTTTCCACAGATTCTCGAATGGATTCAGGTCTGGACTTTGACTTGGCCATTCTAACACCTGGATATGTTTATTTTTGAACCATTCCATTGTAGATTTTGCTTTATGTTTTGGATCATTGTCTTGTTGGAAGACAAATCTCTGTCCCAGTCTCAGGTCTTTTGCAGACTCCATCAGGTTTTCTTCCAGAATGGTCCTGTATTTGGCTCCATCCATCTTCCCATCAATTTTAACCATCTTCCCTGTCCCTGCTGAAGAAAAGCAGGTGATGCTGCCACCACCATGTTTGACAGTGGGGATGGTGTGTTCAGGGTGATGAGCTGTGTTGCTTTTACGCCAAACATAACGTTTTGCATTGTTGCCAAAAAGTTCAATTTTGGTTTCATCTGACCAGAGCACCTTCTTCCACATGTTTGGTGTGTCTCCCAGGTGGCTTGTGGCAAACTTTAAACGACACTTTTTATGGATATCTTTAAGAAATGGCTTTCTTCTTGCCACTCTTCCATAAAGGCCAGATTTGTGCAATATACGACTGATTGTTGTCCTATGGACAGAGTCTCCCACCTCAGCTGTAGATCTCTGCAGTTCATCCAGAGTGATCATGGGCCTCTTGGCTGCATCTCTGGATCAGTCTTCTCCTTGTATGAGCTGAAAGTTTAGAGGGACGGCCAGGTCTTGGTAGATTTGCAGTGGTCTGATACTCCTTCCATTTCAATATTATCGCTTGCACAGTGCTCCTTGGGATGTTTAAAGCTTGGGAAATCTTTTTGTATCCAAATCCGGCTTTAAACTTCTTCACAGCAGTATCTCGGACCTGCCTGGTGTGTTCCTTGTTCTTCATGATGCTCTCTGCGCTTTTGACGGACCTCTGAGACTATCACAGTGCAGGTGCATTTATACGGAGACTTGATTACACACAGGTGGATTGTATTTATCATCATTAGTCATTTAGGTCAACATTGGATCATTCACAGATCCTCACTGAACTTCTGGAGAGAGTTTGCTGCACTGAAAGTAAAGGGGCTGAATAATTTTGCACGCCCAATTTTTCAGTTTTTGTTTGTTAAAAAAGTTTGAAATATCCAATAAATGTCGTTCCACTTCATGATTGTGTCCCACTTGTTGTTGATTCTTCACAAAAAAATACAGTTTTATATCTTTGTTTGAAGCCTGAAATGTGGCAAAAGGTCGCAAAGTTCAAGGGGGCCGAATACTTTCGCAAGGCACTGTACATAATGATGCAATAGGGTACAGTATATACATACACGTTTGGGTATTATGTAGAGTACAGGGAATGTTAAGCAGAGTAGAGAGATGGGCAGTATGGGGATCCACAGATCCTGAGTTTGATCCACAGAAAGATTAATTAACACATTGCACCCAACCTGTCATAATCACGACCGGCTCACCTGAAAATACTCCTCTTAGCACAAGCTGCTATTTGGAGGGAGTGGAAACACTGTAACCTTGGAAACGGAGGGTAGAGGGTAGAGGGTAGAGGGTAGAGGGTAGAGGGTAGAGAGGGAGAGAGGGAGAGAGGGAGACTTCTGGATCTGAGAGGAGCAGATAGAACAGATATCATAGTGGATTATGTGTGCTGAAGAGATGTTCCAGCAGGGTTTAGCCTAGCCATCCTCTCAGAGGCTTGATAATATTTTTCATCACACTCCTTCCTTGCAGATAAGTAGTTCAGTAGTTCACTGTCTGCCACAAGATGTCTGCTTCACCTTGGCTCACCCCTGACACCAGACAGGAGCTGAACAGTCCTACAGCTGTCTATCTCAAACCATTATAAATGAGTAGTATCATACAGTTGCTGACGCCTACTGTCCATAAAGGTCAAATGTATAAAATAGAGACATTGTTTACTCCATGTGAGACTGACATGGCTTGGTAACCGAGTTAGAGGAATGGTAATATCTATGTGAAAAGACCATAGTGAGCTATTGATTAAAAACTGAAGCGAATAAGATAGAGAGAGGAACGCTGATCTCTCTTCCTTCCGCAGTCTGAGCCAGATAAGACGTACACCTGATGCCAGCACCCGAGAGAGAGAGAGAGAGAGAGAGAGAGAGGAATGTAGATATCTCTTCCTCCCACAGTCTGAGCCAGATAAGACATACACCTGATGCTAGCACCCAAGAGAGAGAGAGAGAGAGAGAGGGAGAGGGAGAGAGAGAGAGATAGAGAGAGAGATGCAGAGAGAGAGAGAGATGCAGAGAGAGAGAAATGCAGAGAGAGAGAGAGATGCAGAGAGAGCGAGAGAGAGAGATGCAGAGAGAGAGAGAGAGAGAGAGAGAGAGTAACCAGACACCAGCCTGATGTGCAGCAGAGGAGAATATAGCCAGAGATACAGAGAGAGAGAGAGAGGAGGAGAATATAGCCAGAGATACAGAGAGAGAGAGTAACCAGACACCAGCCTGCTGTGCAGCAGAGGAGAATATAGCCAGAGATACAGAGAGAGAGAGAGAGTAACCAGACACCAGCCTGCTGTGCAGCAGAGGAGAATACAGCCAGAGATACAGAGAGAGAGAGAGTAACCAGACACCAGCAGAGGAGAATATAGCCAGAGATACAGAGAGAGAGAGTAACCAGACACCAGCCTGCTGTGCAGCAGAGGAGAATATAGCCAGAGATACAGAGAGAGAGAGAGTAACCAGACACCAGCCTGCTGTGCAGCAGAGGAGAATATAGCCAGAGATACAGAGAGAGAGAGAGAGGAGGAGAATATAGCCAGAGATACAGATCTAGAAACTTAATTTGATCACCCGGTTGCAGGGGAAATGTAAAACCTGTAGTGTATTTGAGGTTTAAAAAGGCTTCTGAGGGGCCACCTGAGTGACACAGCGGTTTAAAACACTGCATCGCAGTGCTAGAGGCGTTACCACAGACCCGGGCTCATTCCCGGGCTGTGCCACAACCGGCCGTTGCCGGGAGTCCCATAGAAAGGCACAATTTGCCCAGCGTCGTCCGGTTTAGGGGAGGGTTTGACCGGG
The DNA here is from genome assembly GCF_013265735.2 of Oncorhynchus mykiss. Lineage (NCBI taxonomy): Eukaryota > Metazoa > Chordata > Actinopteri > Salmoniformes > Salmonidae > Oncorhynchus > Oncorhynchus mykiss. Next base: position 93,621,313 of record NC_048569.1, on the reverse strand, counting down.
GCACTTTACTTGGCTCATCGCGCTCTAGCGACTCCTTGTGGCGGGCCGGGCGCCTGCTAGCTGACCCCGGTTGAAAGTTGAACTGTGTTTCCTCCGACACATTGGTGGGGCTGGCTTCCGGGTTAAACTGGGGAGTGTTAAGGAGCGAGGTTAGGCGGGTCAAGGTTTGGGAACACACAAGACTCCACCTTCGCCTCTCCCAAGCCCATTGGGGAGATGGAGCGATGAGACAAGATTGAAATTGGGAAGAAAAAGTATTCTGAAGTTTACAATTTCTACTTTGAATTTTCAGAATTGATTTTCCCTTACAAAAATATAAATTTACTATAATCCACATAATAATTCAAATTTCCTGTTGCTGCAGGATCATTTTTCTGCTGTAGGAAACTGGCTCACATCTGTAGATCAGTGGGCATAGCCTCCTCCCTCATACAGCTGCACCTGTACACAGAGATGCATGGAGAGGTGGGGGAGAGAGATGAGTGGAGAGGTGGGGGAGAGAGATGAGTGGAGATGTGGGGGAGAGATATGAGTGGAGAGGTGGGGGAGAGAGATGAGTGGAGAGGTGGGGGAGAGAGATGAGTGGAGAGGTGGGGGAGAGAGATGAGTGGAGAGGTGGGGGGGTCTTTGCTAGCATCTTTGACATCACCTGCTGGCATAGTTTCCAAACCATGAAACTATGCTATTTTAGGTGCTCAGCAGTCAAAGTTATTGATATAAACTCAAATTGAGCACTTGTCTTTTGTTATGCAAGATATTTTCGAGGACGGCAACTAGTCCATTAGGTGTAACAAAAGATTGTATCTACATAGTATCTTTTTGTGTAAGACAGTGTAACAAATGTGTGGTGTATTTAATATTCTGTAGCATATACCGCAGGGATATCCTGGGTGGACTGCATATCTAGCGTGGACATGGTGTGCTGCCTGTGTTTTCAGCCATGTGGCCGGATGATCCACGTGAGTAGAATGTCTCTGCAGTGCGTTCTCTCTCTCTCTCTCTCTCTCTCTCTCTCTCTCTCTCTCTCTCTCTCTCTCTCTCTCTCTCTCTCTCTCTCTCTCTCTCTCTCTCGTTAACCAACAGGCTCCAGCTCCATCCAATATGATTTCTTATCACGTCTGAGTCTGAGGAATGGAAGGATGAGTCTACAACACGTCGGCCTGGTCTGAGAGGGAGACACACATTTATCTGGTTATGAAATGTGTTTTTGTCTGCTGGCACCACACAGACACTTGGCTGAAATCAGGTTATGCCTCTTTGCTAAAGTTGTCTTCAAAGTTTTATTTTCCTCTATCCTCCGACCCATAGGGATGATTATTTCTAGTCTCTACTCCTATAGGGATGATTATTTCTAGTCTCTACTCCTATAGGGATGATTATATCTAGTCTCTACACCTATAGGGATGATATATCTAGTCTATACTCCTATAGGGATGATTATTTATAGTCCCTACTCCTACAGGGATGATTAAATCTAGTCTCTACTACTATAGGGATGATTATATCTAGTCTCTACACCTACAGGGATGATTATATCTAGTCTCAACTCCTATAGGGGTGATTATTTCTAGTCTCTACTCCTATAGGGATGATTATATCTAGTCTCTACTCCAATAGGGATGATTATATCTAGTCTCTACACCTATAGGGATGATATATCTAGTCTATACTCCTATAGGGATGATTATTTATAGTCCCTACTCCTACAGGGATGATTATATCTAGTCTCTACTACTATAGGGATGATTATATCTAGTCTCTACACCTACAGGGATGATTATATCTAGTCTCAACTCCTATAGGGGTGATTATTTCTAGTCTCTACTCCTATAGGGATGATTATATCTAGTCTCTACTCCAATAGGGATGATTATATCTAGTCTCTACACCTATAGGGATGATATATCTAGTCTATACTCCTATAGGGATGATTATTTATAGTCCCTACTCCTACAGGGATGATTATATCTAGTCTCTACTCCAATAGGGATGATTATATCTAGTCTCTACACCTATAGGGATGATTATATCTAGTCTCTACTCCTATAGGGATGATTATTTATAGTCCCTACTCCTACAGGGATGATATATCTAGTCTATACTCCTATAGGGATGATTATTTATAGTCCCTACTCCTACAGGGATGATTATTTATAGTCCCTACTCCTATAGGGATGATTATTTCTAGTCTCTACTCCAATAGGGATGATTATATCTAGTCTCTACACCTATAGGGATGATATATCTAGTCTATACTCCTATAGGGATGATTATTTATAGTCCCTACTCCTACAGGGATGATTATATCTAGTCTCTACTACTATAGGGATGATTATATCTAGTCTCTACACCTACAGGGATGATTATATCTAGTCTCAACTCCTATAGGGGTGATTATTTCTAGTCTCAACTCCTATAGGGGTGATTATATCTAGTCTCTACACCTATAGGGGTGATTATTTCTAGTCTCAACTCCTATAGGGGTGATTATATCTAGTCTCTACTCCTATAGGGATGATTATTTATAGTCCCTACTCCTATAGGGATGATTATATCTAGTCTCTACTCCAATAGGGATGATTATATCTAGTCTCTACACCTATAGGGATGATTATATCTAGTCTCTACTCCTATAGGGATGATTATATCTAGTCTCTACTCCTATAGGGATGATTATATCTAGTCTCTACTCCTATAGGGATGATTATTCTATGGCTACTAATATATATGTTCTATGGTCCAGGCTACTAACAGATATGTTCTATGGTCCAGGATACTAATAGATATGTTCTATGGTCCAGGATACTAATAGATATGTTCTATGGTCCAGGCTACTAATAGGTATGTTCTATGGTCCAGGATACTAATAGATATGTTCTATGGTCCAGGCTACTAATAGATATGTTCTATGGTCCAGGCTACTAATAGATATGTTCTATGGTCCAGGATACTAATAGGTATAAACCAGATAACTCTGGCGAATGGCCACGTGTGACAAAGACACTGACAGACGTGTCCCTGTTTGCCTTGTCTAACTCTGAGTCTGTCTATACAGCGGGGAACAGCAAGTGCCAAAGAGTACATCCCCCTTAATGGAGGGAGCAGTTTAAAAAGGATCATCCTGGAGCGTTTTGTCTGTTTTGCAGATGACCCTCCTCTGTGAAGCACCCTGAGGCAGAATGGAGGCTGACACTAAACAGGGGCTCAGCTTCCTGCCTCTCACTCTCCCCTGGCTACTGGTTAATTACACTGCCTTCCACTGTAACAAAGGGCAGCGTTTCTCTCAATTCAAATATATTAATCCTTTAATTTGCAGACGGTCGGTGTACGCGATTCGGGGAACGGGGCTGGGGAGTGTGTGTGTGTTCCTTATCTCACACTGATGAGACTGATGACAGAGGTGGAGCCCTGTGTGTGTGTGTGTGTGTGTGTGTGTGTGTGTGTGTGTGTGTGTGTGTGTGCGTGTGCGTGTGCGTGTGCGTGTGTGTGTGTGTGCGTGTGCGTGTGTGTGTGAGCCCAGTGGATGGTCAGAGTGAGGATTCTTGTAGTATGGGGTCTCCAAAAATGTGAATCCCCACCTTCTGGGGAACTGTGTTGGGGTGGGGACTGACCTCAATGACACCCCCATGACACCTGTTGACCCAGAATGATACTGCACTGCAGCATAAGGAAAGGCTGCAGAAACAGCGCTGCAGGTAGGTAGTCAGGTTACCAGGACAACTCTATCCCAGCCTCCCATCAGAACACATGGTCTGACGTATCACAGTCCACAGAGGCACTCCAGACCCAACTCCCTAACCAGGCCACGAGTCCCAACTCCCTAACCAGGCCACGAGTCCCAACTCCCTAACCAGGCCACGAGTCGAGGGGAGAGGAGCTCCGGTCCCAACTCCCTAACCAGGCCACGAGTCGAGAGGAGAGGAGCTCCGGTCCCAACTCCCTAACCAGGCCACGAGTCGAGAGGAGAGGAGCTCCGGTCCCAACTCCCTAACCAGGCCACGAGTCCCAACTCCCTAACCAGGCCACGAGTCGAGAGGAGAGGAGCTCCGGTCCCAACTCCCTAACCAGGCCACGAGTCCCAACTCCCTAACCAGGCCACGAGTCGAGAGGAAAGGAGCTCCGGTCCCAACTCTCTAACCAGGCCACGAGTCGAGAGTTGATGCGCTCCAGACCCAACTCTCTAACCAGGCCACGAGTCGAGAGGAGAGGAGCTCCGGTCCCAACTCCCTAACCAGGCCACGAGTCGAGAGGAGAGGAGCTTCGGTCCCAACTCCCTAACCAGGCCACGAGTCGAGAGGAGAGGAGCTTCGGTCCCAACTCCCTAACCAGGCCACGAGTCCCAACTCCCTAACCAGGCCACGAGTCGAGAGGAGTCTGAGGCATAGGAATAACATATTATGCATGACTGTTTTCTTATTGTTTGCCATGTACAGTGGATTTGGAAAGTATTCAGACCCCTTGACTTTTTCCAAATTTTGTTAGCTTACAGCCTTATTCCGAAATGGATTAAAAAACTTTTTTCATTGTCGATCTACAAACAATACCCCATAGTGACATCACAATACCCCATAATGACATCACAATATCCCATAATGACATCACAATACCCCATAATGACATCACAATACCCCATAGTGACATCACAATACCCCATAATGACATCACAATACCTCATAATGACAAAGCGAAAACATGTTTGTAGAAATGTTCGCAAATTTATAAAAAATGTAAAACAGAAGTACCTTATTTACATTAGTATCCAGCCCCTTTGCTATGAGACTCAAAATTGAGCTCCGGTGCATCCTGTTTCCATTGATCATTCTTGAGATGTTTCTACAACTTGATTGGTCCACCTGTGGTAAATTCAATTGTTTGGACATGATTTGGAAAGGCACACACCTGTCTATATAAGGTCCCACAGTTGACAGTGCATGTCAGAGCAAAAACCAAGCCATGAGGTCGAAGGAATTGTCCGTAGAGCTCCGAGACAGGATTGTGTCAAGGCACAGATCTGGGGAAGGGTACCAAAACATTTCTGCAGCATTGAAGGTCCCCAAGAACACAGTGGCCTCCATCATTCTTAAATGGAAGAAGTTAGGAACCACCAAGACGGTTCCTAGAGCTGGCCGCCCGGCCAATCTGAGCAATCGGGAGAGAAGAGTCTTGGTCAGGGAGGTGATGAAGAACCCGAGGGTCACTCTGTTAGAGATCCAGAGTTCCTCTGTGGAGATGGGAGAAACTTCCAGGACAACCATCTCTGCAGCACTCCACCAATCAGGCCTTTATGGTAGAGTGGCAAGACGGAAGCCACTCCTCAGTAAAAGTCACACGACAGCCTGCTTGGAGTTTGTCAAAAGAAACAAGATTCTCTGGTCTGATGAAACCAAGATTGAACTCTTTGGCCTGAATGCCAAGCGTTACGTCTGGAGGAAACCTGGCACCATCCCTACGGTTAAGCACTATGATGGCAGCATCATGCTGTGGGGATGTTTTTCAGTGGCAGGGACTGGGAGACTAGTCAGGATTGAGGGAAAGATGAACGAAGCAAAGTACAGAGAGATCCTTGATGAAAACGTGCTCCAGAGCGCTCAGGACCTAAGATTGGGGCAAAGGTTCACCTTCCAACAGGGCAACGACCCTAAGCACACAGCCAAGACAACACAGGAGTGGCTTCGGGACAAGTCTCTGAATGTCCTTGAGTGTCCCAGCCAGAGCCCGGACTTGAACCCGATCGAACATCTCTGGAGAGACCTGAAAATAGCTGTGCAGCGAAGCTCCCCATCCAACCTGACAGCTTGAGAGGATCTGCAGAGAAGAATGGGAGAAACTCCCCAAATACAGGTGTGCCAAGCTTGTAGCATTATACCCAGGAAGACTTGAGGCTGTAATTGCTGCCAAAGGTGCTTCAACAAAGTACTGAATAAAGGGTCTGAATACTTATGTAAATGTTATATAATGTCAAGGGGTCTGAATACTTTCCGGATGCACTGTCTGCTGCTGTATTTTTAGGTTTCCATGGTTTCCGTGTTCAAATCCATGACGTTCCAGACCTTGTGAAAGCTATTCCTAAATGTCCTCGTTCACTCTCTGTTCCTTTTCCTTCCCTTCCCCTTTCATTCCACTAACTGCCAGTTGTTTCCTTCCCCTTAGTCACGACATTCCACTAACTGCCAGTTGTTTCCTTCCCCTTAGTCACAACATTCCACTGACTGCCAGTTGTTTCCTTCCCCTTAGTTACAACATTCCACTGACTGCCAGTTGTTTCCTTCCCCTTAGTCACAACATTCCACTGACTGCCAGTTGTTTCCTTCCCCTTAGTCACGACATCCCACTGACTGCCAGTTGTTTCCTTCCCCTTAGTCACAACATCCCACTGACTGCCAGTTGTTTCCTTCCCCTTAGTCACGACATCCCACTGACTGCCAGTTGTTTCCTTCCCCTTAGTCACAACATTCCACTGACTGCCAGTTGTTTCCTTCCCCTTAGTAGTAAACACCAGGGCACTAAACACCAGGGCACTAAACACCAGGGCACTAAACACCAGGGCACTAAACACCAGGGCACTAAACACCAGGGCACTAAACACCAGGGCACTAAACACCGGGACACTAAACACCAGGACACTAAACACCAGGGCACTAAACACTAAAGCACTAAACACCAGGGTACTAAATGCCAGGGCACTAAACACTAGGGTACTAAACACCAGGGCACTAAACACCAGGGCACTAAACACCAGGGTACTAAACACTAGGGTACTAAACACTAGGGTACTAAACACCAGGGCACTAAACAATGGGGTACTAAACACCAGGGCACTAAACACTAGGGTACTAAACACTAGGGTACTAAACACTAGGGCACTAAACATTAGGGTACTAAACTTTAGGGTACTAAACACTAGGGTACTAAACACCAGGGCACTAAACACCAGGGCACTAAACACCAGGGCACTAAACACTAGGGTACTAAACACCAGGGCATTAAACACCAGGGCACTAAACACCAGGGCACTAAACACCAGGGCACTAAACAACAGGGCACTAAACAACAGGGCACTAAACAACAGGGCACTAAACACTGGGGCACTAAACACTGGGGCACTAAACACTAGGGTACTAAACACCAGGGCACTAAACACTAGGGTACTAAACACCAGGGTAGTAAACACCGGGGCACTAAACACCAGGGCACTAAACACCAGGGCACTAAACACCAGGGCTCTAAACACCAGGGTACTAAACACCAGGGTACTAAACACCAAGGTACTAAACACCAGGGCACTAAACACTAGGGTACTAAACACCAGGGCACTAAACACCAGGGCACTAAACACCAGGGCACTAAACAATGGGGTACTAAACACCAGGGCACTAAACACTAGGGTACTAAACACTAGGGTACTAAACACCAGGGCACTAAACACCAGGGCACTAAACACCAGGGTACTAAACATTAGGGTACTAAACACCAGGGTACTAAACACCAAGGTACTAAACACCAGGGCACTAAACACTAGGGTACTAAACACCAGGGTACTAAACACCAGGGCACTAAACACTAGGGCACTAAACACCAGGGCACTAAACACCAGGGCACTAAACACCAGGGCACTAAACACTAGGATACTAAACACTAGGGTACTAAACACTAGGGCACTAAACACTAGGGTACTAAACACTAGGGCACTAAACACTAGGGTACTAAACACCAGGGCACTAAACACCAATCAGCACAGGTGTTGTAAGGTGGTATAACAAATGTGTTATATATCCTGTATCTCCTCAATTATTTTTTTGGAAGGGGGTGGTGGTGTTCACATTTCAAGATTTAGGGCCAATCAATGTAATTCATGTTCCATGTATGTGTGTTGCTGGAGAGAGGACGAAGAAGTACTGCAGCAGCCTCTCGCTCTGAACAAGCAGTGCTGCAGGCACAGAGAGCATTAATCTGAAACAACAACAAAAAGTGCATGTACTTTATTTTCCTGAATGTAATTTCCTGAGATGAGGATTACTTAAAAAAGGTGTATATTTAACATGTTGGTCATTGATCAATTTGAATGAACAACACCACCATGACAAATGGTTTGGTTGAACAACAAGATGACGAAATGTGATCCTGGATGATTCGAAATACTTCTTTGCCCTCAAACAACAACCACAGAAGAGAAAGACGTCCTGCATGCAAGGCATGCAACCACCATGTTAATCATGAACAAGCTCCCACACTCATAAAATGTTGTCAAATCCATGGTGATAATACTGGGGTTATGCTGATGTGTTTGTCATGCAAAACTGAATGACTGGACTGTTGTGTACCAAGCTAAAGGCAATACTAGGCTTCCTTCCTGCCTCCAGGGTCGAGATAAGACTATTTATTTATACTAGTCTCTGCTAAAAAAAACCCATCCCATTATTACTTTGAATCTACACTATACTTAAACAAATTAAACTATAATTCATTTGTGCAATTTGGAAATCATTAGTTAGAATAAATATTGATACAAATTATAAATTAAAGATGCATCTGCTGCCTATCACTTTATCTGGTAGTTTTAAAGCCAACTTGGCAGATAAGATTTTTAATTACAATTTACTATGAACATTTTTTTATGTTTTTTTATTTTTATGAACACGTGCCGGCTGGAGTAATAGAAATAACTCCAAATCATTCATTTTAAATTGTCTATCATCTCCGAACGATTGCGTTTTTGTCGTTCTAATAATATTTTTGGTTGGGTGACACAAAGAGAATTTTGTTAGGCTCATGGATGGGCTTTGTATAGTGCAATACACTCCAATCCGCACTACCCAGCGGTTCTCGCACTAGCTCTAGTCCGTGTTTTCCAACGTCCCCTATCTGCCCCAGCTGACTGGCAGTACTTGTTTACTGGTGGATAGACACAGAAAGAGACGAAAAGGGGGGAACCTGAAAGAGGTACCGTTTACGGGGATCGAAGTTTTTCCACACTTCGAAGCTATGAGCTGGAAGCGGCGAATATTATTTGTTTAATGGCTAAAAGTAACGTTCGCTGTATCACGTTTATTGTTTATGGGTGTTTTCATTTTTGTCGTGGCGTGACTGAAGGAGTTCAGAGGAAGGTCGTTGAAAAAGCTATCCGCGTTTTTTCCTTTTCCTGCATGAATCCAAATGAGTTCCTGGGGATGTGTTCATGTTTTTATTCGCACGTCTTAAAAGGTGGTCTTGCTGTGATACTGCGAAGAAGGGGAAATACTTGGGAGGTGCATGAACCACTCAATCAGCGACCTGTGGATTACAGCAAGATAGCCAACTCGATCCCATTACTATAACTAGTTCATGTTAGCTAGTTGGGTTATTGGGTTGATAGACATTCGGCTAAAACAACTGGGGATTTTTTTTTGGAAAGAAGAGGACACATATTTCGACATTACTAAGCATTTAAACATTTTTTTTGCTTTATTATATGAAAATACGGTCTCTGAGCGTTTTACCAAAAGCACGACCGCCCATAGCTAATTCCATGTATTTTCAACATTGTAACCTCTTTTGTCGTGGAATGAGCCCGTAGTTAGTATCCCGACGTGTTCCTCTTTACTAGTTTAGTTTGCACTGTGGGATTTATTTTTCTCGAATCGGAAGACTTTTTATATAGAACAGATGAAAGTGACCTATCCCTTATAATTGTGGAGAAAATGAAGCTTTTTATTCGCAAATGTATCGCCAGAACCCAAGATCACGTTATTTAGTGGTCATTTGTTTCAGGGATAATCAAAAATCACCAAAATTAGCTGGGAAGATATCAAGATAACGTTACAACCACATTGGACCCCCCCCCGGCCCCTTTTGAAGGGGGGCTAACTGGACTAGTTCTCGTCTCTCTCTTTTTTTTGAATATTTGTTTGTTTTCATTTCTTAGAAACACATTTTTTAAAACAAACTTTGGATATCTTCAAAACAACCCCCACGTTTTTGGATGCACTAAAAATAAGAGAAAACAATCGAAGTCACAATGCGGCTTGGGACCTCAGCGGCTGTTTTGGTTACTTTTATCTACATGGTGTGTCATGGTGGGCTAACACATGGAGAAAGTAAGTACAGCTATATTCTAAATGCAATACTGGTTAATGATTCATGTGACTCACTCTCTACACACCACCCATCCTACCATCATTGTAGGCACCGAATTTCATGTGTTTGTTATTCCCATGGAAAAAAAATAGGTTTTAATTTAAATGAGGGATTCAATGCAGTGGTCACTGAAACAATATGATTGTTTGACCATTTTACCATGAGATTTTTGCCTAAATTATAGTAAACACATTTGCGTCCCATGGTGTTTTTACAAATATTTGTTAGCAAAGTTATTAAAGAATAGCCACGGCCACTCTTAAAATATATTATTGAGGCCTGTCATGGATGCGTCAACCCGAGGGCCAGATTAGCTCCTGATATGGACTAGGGTGGTCTGTTGCAGAACATCTAAACAGGAAATTGTATAATTCGCTTGCACGCGTAGGCCCCTTCATGGCGACTTGCTACGCACACTCACGTTGTAGCTGGAAATGTAAACACATTTAGCCAACGTTATGAAGGTCCATGAAATCACCATAAACGCAGGATTAATAACAAACACTATGCCCATCTCTCAGAAGAAATGCCTGAAATAATGTTCATATTCACACGCTCACCATGTGTCGGACAATTACTGTGAGTGTGAGGATGTTTACTATGGAGGAAACAAAACAAGATTCCAGGCACCCTTTAACTATATCTCTTGTTTTATGATACACTTTGTTTGAAAAACGAGGCGTATCTTGGTGGCATGTGCAACCATTACATTTTTAAAGTATACAGGCTCTATCCTTTTAGCTTTATTGCAGCAGAAAAATATAGAACCCACTCTCTGTAGTGCCTTCATAGCTGTCGTACGTTTTCCCTGTGTATTGATCCAAACCTTTTCAGCTCAGGATTCAATACATTTCTCACAGCATACCGTATATTTATGTCACTATAATCCTGTCCTTTAATGCAGTCTTTTGGGCTTTAGTCCATGCCTGTAGTTAAGTGGGCTCCCGTATTTGGCACACTCGGTCTAAGGCACTGCATCTCAGTGCTGGAGGCGTCACTATAGACCCTGGTTCGATTCCAGACCGTATCTCAACCAGCCGTGATTGGGAGACCCATAGGGCGATGCACAATTGGCCCAGCGTTGTTAGCGTTTTGGCCGGGGGTAGGCCGTGATTGTAAATAAGAATTTGTTCTTTACTGGCTCGCCTAGTTAAATAAATGTTATTTCAACATGTTTTTTTTATTTATTTTTTTAAAAATCTGTGACAAGTGACACGTTGTTGTTTCATCCTAAAGATGGCATAGTTTGAATATTGAACTGCAGGATAAAAACAATATATCGAACTGCTCAACTATGTAATTACAATAAGAAGAAACAAAACGTTACAACTGTTGCTGTTGTATTTAGGCTGTATTTAAGGTTACTTACTACCTTTGCTCTGCGAACTTGGCCTACTTTATAATGTAAAGAGGCTGGCTAATGGCTAACTGTACTCCGAGCTTCACTGGAACTATTTCATTTTAAACATCTGAAGTCACCAGAATAATACATGTTTGTAAAAAAAAAAACATACACAGGCACACCATATTAGGTGGATTACCAGACAACCGTGAAATAAGTGTGGTCAAATGTACCATTCCATTCAGTAGATGTTATTAGCATGACTCGGAGCCATGCACAATTATGATGACATGGTACAAGATAAAGTGCCTCACCAGACTCCCCCCCCCCCCCCCCCCCCCTACATATTTTCCCCAAAAGTTTTCTAGTAAAATTGAATATTTCCTAGATAAGTGTATCTGAAGTAGCTATTTTTAGTCTTGGCTGTGGTATTGTTTTTTGTTGTTGTGCTACACCCAAAATGTAACCTCATGAAAATATCTAACTTACAATCTTTACACATTTCTCTATAGCTATCTGTTACACCCTGGTATGTTGATTTGAAACAAAAAACATGTTCATGGACATTTTAGCTAGCTTGCTGTGGCTAACAATTTTGTCCTGGGAGATAAAACATTGGGTTGTTGGGTTGTTAATCTACCTCGACTGAATGTTGTCCTCTTGTTGCTGGGTATTTGTCGAACTTTGACCTGGAGTCCTATCAGCTTCAGTGTCATAACCCTAACCCTTTGACCCGGAGTCATACAAAATTGGGTTTTCTCTACTAGGACGATTAATCCATAGATAAATGGGAGAATCATAGTTTTAACTTTGATTAATCTTTTGTTCATTTTTCATCACTCACGTGGGTTTATATGCTTGTGAAAACCAATGAGTAGATGGGGGGGGGGGGGGGGGGGGTGGGTGGGTTGGTTGGTCATCGTAAATAGATCCAAGTTTTATTTTAGCTTATCAGCAACGCAGGTGTTCATTGACACTGCAGTGTAATTAAATGATTGAATAATGTACCGTAAACCGCACTCAACATGGCCAGTCTGGTTTCCCTGTTCCAGCGATGCTCTGTTTGCTTCTCCGCAAGGCCGAGACATAAATACTAACATATCCACTTTAGAACATTCTAGAACATAAGAGTCCATTTGTTAACATTAGGCTAGTAGGGATTACTGTGATGGCCCAATGAAGGGAACACATCTCAATGTCTCTCTTTTTATATTTAGATAAACTTAAAGCTCACACACACGATTGTCAAACGTTTGCCTGCCCGACAGTACTTAGCACATCTTAACAGAGTGTCGGCAGTCAAATCTCTTTTGTGTTCACACAGCAAAGACCTTGGAAGTCGTCAGTCACTTCTTAAAATACTCCAAACCAGAAGGTGGCAGTAGCGTTGTTTGGCAATGCATATCCATGCGTATTGCTTATGGTCTAGAGTCTAAGCAATCTCTGTTAATTTAGTTGATAACAGCCAGGTGGCCACAGCTAGATAACAACAAAGAAACCATTTAATTCATTCTCCATTATCTCATACTGACAGTGCCAGCCCATAGCCAAATGTTTAGACAGCTAGCTAACGTTAGGGACACTGCACTAACAATGGCAGCTCTTCCATGGAAGCTATCTAATCCATTGTGATTGAATTATAACGTCAATACTAGCAACAGTGGTTAACTATCTTGGATGAAGTCTTTTTGTTGTTGTGTCTGTGTACAGCTAGCTATATTGTGTATATGAAGTGTGACTGGCTCATCCGTGGATGTATGGGGAAAATGCTATTCCCCCCCCCCCCTTTTTATTTGTTTGAGGTTCATGCTCTCTGATTGGTTCAAAGTCAAGTTGTTGGGCCACAGACGAGCATTGCGATAGCTACAAACCTATCGGGTCGTCACACATCAGGTACCGCTTTTGTTCTAGCATGAGAAGGAACCGCCTCTCACTGTGATTGAGTACCTATCGGCAGTCTTGGTGTGTCTCATGCTTAGGTTATGTCAAGCATTTGGCTAGTAAGGATCTCTCTGCTGATCCAACAAAGCATCTGACAAGTAGTCTCTAACTTTTAGTCTTCTCTGTTTTACTGTTGCGCCCTCTTTCTTTCTGTGTTACAACCAAACCGGGGACAGTTGGGGTGTATCTGCTATTTGACAAAAACCTCATCCCATTACTGTTGTCTCACTTTAAACTGCTCCATAGTTCAAAGGATATTTTTTTCTGGGTATTTTACACATGTATGCAGAGAAAACGGCTTCTTCTGCAGAGAGGGGCCCTGCTAGAGGACGGCTGCTATCTCTTTCTGGGGGGTTGGCGCATATGTCAAGGGCTGTTTTGTTCCTGATTGACTGAATTCTGTGGGAAGTGACCATATTTGGCATTAAATGTAAAAAAAAAGAAACACAAAAAAAACAGTACAAAATAGCTGGATGTTTTGAGCTGTAGTTGCATGTATATTACTGTAGTCTATATTGTCATTTGTCTCATAATTCTGATGCAGAAGAGATTGTGTATCGATATCTAAACCACACCGAGGTGCATAAGGGTCTGAACGATAACACAATATAGTGTGTTTTTCTGGCGCAATATGCTGCTGTTGATTGTGTCTGTTTGTCACACAGGACACGTTAGGTATGGAGGAGATGGAACACTACCATAGAGTCTCTATCCACGAAGCAACCGCTGTCTCGCTGCTGTGTAACGGAAAGAAAAACTAGTTGTGTAACACCTGCCTGGTCCCTTTCTTGTTCTTCTCAGACTTGTGAGTGAATCTCTGTAGGAAGTGGTGGTGCGGGGGGGGGGGGGATATTCCAGAGCATCAGCTCGTCACTCACAACCCCAAGCCCCATAAAGTGAATCATTCCATGAACCAACCAATTAATTCATAGTATGTGCTCATAGTTTAATTTTATTTTATTCAGGTGACCACAACAAAATTGTCTTTTAAAAAAAAATGTCTCTCCATTTTGTAGAGTTAACTAATAGTCTTGGATAGGAAATTGGGAATCCCCTCCCCCTTTATAAAAACACTCCATAGAAACACGGTGTTAAACAGTGACTGACGCCTTTGGTGAACGGCTGAACAAAGAACTAGGAAAGGAGGGTCATTTGATTCGCTCTGGGAACCGAAGGCAGTGTGTCTATTGTTTTTTTTGTGTTGACTCTCCCGTGGCCCCTGTTTGGGAACCTCAGGCACATATTTTCCCACAATGTTGTGCGTGTGGAATGTGTTTTTGAAGTGGGCCACCCTGTAGGTAGACCACAGCCTGATGTCTGCAGGTTTGGCTCTCTGCTGTGCTGACCTTTTTCCGGGCCATGGATCTCGACATTGGTGATCTAGCATGTGAACAGCATGTCCTTGCCTGGGAGTCTCCGAGGTGGGCCTTTCTCTCTGGCTTCTCTGGGTCTGGGGTGTCCTGTCTATCTATGCCCACTCCTCCATGTTCTTGAATAACAGGCTACCCGTGTAGGAACATGCATGGGTATTACGAAGCAAGTAAAGAATTGTGCCCCAGGATATTTTCTTTGGCCCGTTTCTCTGATTCGTAGTGGTAGGAAATGTGAGCTGTGAAAAACATTTATTTGTGACAGGGGAAAACGTGTTGTAGCAGCCTATGGTCTGGATGTGGAAGGAGAACGGGAGGTTCAGCTGTTTTCATAAAGGGAAACCTTAAATCATCACGTTCAGTTGTTGGCCCTCCTCATGGTCGATGTGATGTTGACAGCCTCACTGGAGGGAACACAAAATGGTCGCCACTCACCAAAACATGGGTAGTGGCTGTACCTAGGCTACATATGGTCATTTTCTGTAGCTAAACAGTCTGTCTGATCACATTCAGCCACATTTATTTTATACAAACACATAGTGTAATAAATTATTATAAATAAGCAGTGATCATGCATTTACTTTGTTTACTTAGCTACAGTTTATGAACGAAAGCCCGAGCCATTGTTTTGCCTGAATAGTTGCGTTTTCCCTGAACCTGTTTTGATTCTATATAAGTAGCCTAATTGTGTGGCGTAAAGTCTATTAGATTATTACAGGCAAATGCAACAGATGGAAATCTAACAAAGGCAATAGCCTAACATGCTGCCCAAACCGCCTGTGTTGCGTCCGGTGCAAAATATATGTACACATGAACGTTTTTTTTCAATAATTTCACAGAAACGGCTTGTTTGCGACAACGGGTGTCTGCGCAGAACTCGGTTCTATTTTAGACGTTTGACACACTGCAAGTCCCTCATCTCCCATCCACTCAATGTTTTTTTTAAATATTTTTTTTATGAGCATATACCCATGTGGATGATTGACAGATGAACGAGGTCCAGCCTTCTAGTCCAGTTGGTTGCCATGCCAACCTCCATATAAAATCCACAGAAGAAGAATGAACGGGGAGAATAACTGACTAGGTTTCCACTGTGGATTAATTGTCTGTGTAGAGAACACATTATTATTATTATTATTATTATTATTATTATTATTACATCATTATTTTGTGACTCCGTGTAAAAATTCTACAAAGGTCCTGAAAAAAAAAAAATACAAAGAAATATGACCATACGTGTTTCAGGTAAAATGACAACCTCACGTTTATCTCCCAGGACACCAGCAGGCCGACTGTGCATGAATATT
The DNA here is from genome assembly GCF_013265735.2 of Oncorhynchus mykiss. NCBI lineage: Eukaryota > Metazoa > Chordata > Actinopteri > Salmoniformes > Salmonidae > Oncorhynchus > Oncorhynchus mykiss. The sequence goes on along the minus strand of NC_048569.1, from coordinate 93,605,240 downwards.
TCATGTGTATTTCATGCTGCTGCTACCTCCTCTGTTTATCGTATATGCATAGTCACTTTAACTATACATTCATGTACATCAATAGGGCCGACCAATCAGTGCTCCCGCACATTGGCTAACCCGGGCTATCTGCATTGTGTCCCACCACCCCCTCTTTTACACTACTGCTACTCTCTGTTTATCATATATGCATAGTCCCTTTAACCATATCTACATGTACATACTACCTCAATCAGCCTGACTAACCAGTGGTCTGTATGTAGCCTCGCTACTGTATATAGCTTGTCGTTTTATTTAACTTATTGTTCACCTAACACCTTTTTTGCACTATTAGTTAGAGCCTGTAAGTAAGCATTTCACTGTAAGGTCTACCTACACCTGTTGTATTCAGCATTTCACTGTAAGGTCTACCTACACCTGTTGTATTCAGCATTTCACTGTAAGGTCTACTACACCTGTTGTATTCAGCATTTCACTGTAAGGTCTACTACACCTGTTGTATTCAGCATTTCACTGTAAGGTCTACCTACACCTGTTGTATTCAGCAATTCACTGTAAGGTCTACTACACCTGTTGTATTCAGCATTTCACTGTAAGGTCTACTACACCTGTTGTATTCAGCATTTCACTGTAAGGTCTACTACACCTGTTGTATTCAGCATTTCACTGTGAGGTCTACTACTACACCTGTTGTATTCAGCATTTCACTGTCAGGTCTACTACACCTGTTGTATTCAGCATTTCACTGTAAGGTGTACTACACCTGTTGTATTCAGCATTTCACTGTAAGGTGTACTACACCTGTTGTATTCAGCATTTCACTGTAAGGTGTACTACACCTGTTGTATTCAGCATTTCACTGTAAGGTCTACTACACCTGTTGTATTCAGCATTTCACTGTAAGGTCTACTACACCTGTTGTATTCAGCATTTCATTGTAAGGTCTACTACACCTATTGTATTCAGCATTTCATTGTAAGGTCTACTACACCTGTTGTATTCAGCATTTCACTGTAAGGTCTACCTACACCTGTTGTATTCGGCGCACGTGACAAATAAACGTTGATTTGTTTAGACCTAGGGCTGTTGTGGTGACCGTATTACCACCACCACCGCCGGCGGTCACAAGTCATGACCGCAGTCAAATTCCACGTGACCGTTTCCACGGTAACTAGGCTTCTTTTTCAAATCATCATCCTCCCATACCTCATGTACTCTAGCCCATAGGCCTACAGGTTTTGTGTCACAAATAGTCTTAAAATTAAACACATTTATTCTGCTTTTACAATCCGTGTAGAGCCTAACTGGCGTACATAACTGGCGCGTGAGTTCCAAGTCGGGGGAAGATCATTTTCACAACAAAAAATGCACCTTTTTTTTTTAAATAAAGCATTACTTAATTCCATTTGCAGTCACTTTTTTGAGAAAGGTGTTTCCCCCCGCTAATTGATTACAATTAGCCTACTGCAGCGTGCACATTGTTGCACGTATAATGTGAAGAACTATTAGGCCATCAACCTTTTTAAGCTAAACGTTGCTCTGATCTGCTGCATCAGCCTCATTTGTTTTTAAATTATATATTTTTTTAATGCAAATTATTGTATTAATCTAGGATCTGTCGCGTTCCACAACTGTCCCAGACTATGTTTGGAATATTTATTTCTCACACAGAAGGATTTAAACTTTCGTACAAGTAAACGTGGACAGTTCTTTTAACCTCTTCAGTATGAGACTTGGAATTTGAAAAGGGCGCGTGCAGTTGCGTCCTCAGCGTGTCTTCACTTGTAGCCTACTTCGGAACCTAGATTCCCGCGAGAAGGACCCTGTCACTTGACAGGCATTGGCTAATAAGAATTGAGAGATCTGTGAGAGGTGCAACGGAACACGGTCATTGGCAACCGGGAGAATGGAATTATAATTATTATATTTAGCCGAAGGGCATAACGGGCACTGGCCGCAAGCCATGATTTTTTTTTTTAGGAGGCATTATGACCACACAAAGGGGATGCCACTGGGAAATTCAAGGACTGTGCCCGTTTTAAAATTTTAGCGGTCTTTTAAGCATTCTAGTACAATTAAATAGTTAACACACACAGACGCAGCGGTCTAAAGCACTGCATCTCAGTGCAAGAGGCATCACTACAGTCCCTGGTTTGAATCCAGGCTGTATCACATCCGGCTGAGATCGGGAGTCCCATAGGGCGGTGCACAATTGGTCCAGGTTTGGCTGGGGTAGGCCGTCATTGTAAATAAGAATTTGTTCTTAACTGACTTGCCCAGTTAAATAAAGGTTACACACACCACACTGACAAATAAGTTTTTTTGTTGGTATTTACGTATGTCCCCATTTCCAGTAAAACATAATCAAAACCTATTTCTTTCATTTACTCGCTGTGCTGTTTCATTGTTCAGTTGTTTCCTTCTCAACCAGGATTTCTATGGAACGCCCTTTGGGGTCTCTGCTATGGAACGCCCTTTGGGGTCTCTGCTATGGAACGCCCTTTGGGGTCTCTGCTGTGGAACGCCCTTTGGGGTCTCTGCTGTGGAACGCCCTCTGGGGTCTCTGCTGTGGAACGCCCTCTGGGGTCTCTGCTATGGAACGCCCTTTGGGGTCTCTGCTATGGAACGCCCTTTGGGGTCTCTGCTATGGAACGCCCTTTGGGGTCTCTGCTGTGGAACGCCCTCTGGGGTCTCTGCTGTGGAACGCCCTTTGGGGTCTCTGCTATGGAACGCCCTTTGGGGTCTCTGCTATGGAACGCCCTTTGGGGTCTCTGCTATGGAATGCCCTTTGGGGTCTTTGTGTCAAAAAAGATACAGTAGCACTGTCGAAGCTGTATAAAAAAATTAAGAAAAAAGTCTGCAAACCCCGGCCACAAACAATGTGTTCACAATACCGCGTTGGCATTAAAGCACCATTCGACTTGGTGCTAGCTAGGTACCAAGCTAATGCTAACTACTCCAGAAGTTGCAGTTGAACGACCAGACAGCAAAAGCCAACATCACCCACAACAGAGAACGGTTGTTTGTCAAGGGCAAGGAATTCCATTATCTTGGCTTTAATGGATTTCGCCTTTTGAGTTGTCTCGCGGAAATGTTGTTACTCTTTCAAATGACTGCTGGACTTGTTGGCTGCTCGATCCACACAGCAGACATTGTGGGCCAAGTTAGGAATGCTGTGTTGCACGTGTCGCGCAACATTTTTCCGTGGCGTTATTATGTTATGTACCTACGTTATGTAGGTAGGCACGTCAGCTTTCACATCAGTTTTGCACATCGGTGTTACACTAGACATCGGCCGATGAAAGGAATAACAAATCCAGTTGTTTGTGCCGTCCGTTTCAGGAAAGTACCTGCGTAATTGCGCACCCAGCTCACTCAGGTGCTTCGCTATATCACATTTGACATTGTAAGCTTGTTCATTTGCACACAATGATGGAAAGACCTGTGTGTTGTCCTTGTTAATGCAGACAGAAAAGAGCGCCTTCTTAATCATCGCCTCAGTTTTGTCCCGCACATTGAATATAATTGCGGAGAGTCCCTGTAATCCTAGATTCAGATCATTCAGGCCAGAAAAAAACATCACCCAGATAGGCCAATCATGTGAGAAACTTGTCATCATGCAAGCAGTCAGACAAGTGAATTATATAATTGCATAATGCAGAAAATACACGAGAGTTCAGGGGCCTTGCTTTAACGAAGTTAACCATTTTCACTGTGGTCTCCAAAATGTCTTTCAAGCTGTCAGGCATTCCCTTGGCAGCAAGAGCCTCTCTGGATGCTGCAGTGTACCCAAGTGGCGTCGGGAGCAACAGCTTGCAAGCGCGTTACCCCTCTACTTTGTCTCCGTCATGGCTTTTGCGCCATCAGTACAGACGCCAACACATCCTGACCACCAAAGTCCATTTGATGTCACAAAGCTGTCCAGTACTTTAAAAATATCCTCTCCTGTTGTCCTGGTTTCCAGTGGTTTGCAGAAGAGGACGTCTTCCTTAATTGACCCCCCCATAAACGTAACGGACATATACCAGGAGCTGTGCCAGGCCCGCCACGTCTGTTGGCTCATCCAGCTGTAACGCATATAATTCATTGGCTTGTATGCGAAGCAGTAATTGTTTCAAAACATTCCCTGCCATCTCACTGATGAGTTGTGAAACAGTGTAGTTTGATGAAGACATTGTCTGTATAGGTTGTTTTTGCCTTTTCCCCCAGCATTGTCCAGCCATATCCACGGCAGCAGGAAGAACTAAGTCCTCCACAATAGTATGGGGCTTGCCTGTCCTAGCCACTCAGTAGCTCACCATATAAGACACTTCTAGCCCCTTCTTATTAATGGTATCTGTTGATTTTATACATGTCTTACTACTGGAAAGACATCTCTATTCTCGCTCAACAAACTCCCTTGGCTTATTTATCAAATTGTCATGTTTCTAAATGTCCGAGAGAGTAACGCTTAATGTGATTGGGAGAGTAACGCTTAATGTGATTGGATGAGTATCGCTTAATGTGATTGGATGAGTACCGCTTAATGTGATTGGATGTTAATTATTTGACAAGGCTACCTGTATTTGTTATTGTGTTGTTATTTCGCTGAACACTAGATGGCTTAATTAGATTTTTGGCAGTGAAACGAGGCTACTCAGGAGAGGGAAAAAAAACTTACCCAAAATGTATAGCCCAATAGGAAAATATAAATGTACTGTTTGAAAAAGTTAACTTAAAAAAAAATATATATATATATATTTTTTTTTTTAAATAAAATATTTTTATGTGAATCACATTTTTATTTTGCGTACTCCCGGCTGCATTGCCCCAGTTTGGGAATGCCTGGTTTAGGCTATATTAAATGGATTTATTAGACTGTTTAAATTGTTGATGTTCCGGAGGTCTGCGTCAGTGTCTTGTAGGCTACGCGTGGAAGCCAGGAGATGCTAAATGTGTTTATGTTAATTAACGGTCAATTACCGTGAGACCGGCAGTTGATAATCTTGATAATCACCGGCTGACACAATGTAAGGACCACCACCACCCTATTTCGCCGTGTCCGCAAATTAATATAGTTGGTTCACAGTTGGTATTTTAACCTGCGTGTCATGAACGAGTCTGGGTGGGGGGTGCACACAATGGCGCGTTCGGAGCCACTTGGTCATCATGTAATAATCGCAAGGGTTGTGAAGTTAAGGACTTCCTTGTCCTTCGACTGTGTTTATGGGGGAAATAGTATATTAGTGTATTGTAAAGTAAATTAACTGTTCAGTCCTCTTCCTAAATCTTTCTTGTTTTGGGTCTCTAATTCTTGCGTTCTCTCTAATTACCCATTTCAACTCCTCCCATCTCGTAGTCAAAATGTATGATTTTTGTTTGTGTGTGTTTAAAAGCGAGACCTTCCTCTCGCGCTCCGTGTCCACTTAATGATCAGCCCTGAGAAGGAAAAACACAAGCTTCCCTTTTGAGTCCTGCTATACATCACTGACAGCAACCGTTTGGTTGTGAGGAGGAAAACCAAAACATCCCCATGTTGTCTGTTCAGTGGGAGTGTAGGCCTAGTTTCCCCTACCTCTCCCCTAATATTTTAGGGCTCCCTTGGTCTCAATGGGACTTTCAGCTAAAATAAAGTTTTTTTTAGTAAAATAAAAGTTTATGTAATTATTTTGTCAAATTAATGGATTCCTTCCCTGGCTTTTCTTAAGTTTGTTGTGAATTATGTTGTCATGGAAATATGATGTTATGTCTGACTTAGTGGTGTCATTGATGCCTTCCTTCCTTCACAAGTCTGGGGATTCCTAGATAGGAAAGTGTGCCTTTTTATCTAAGGCCATAATCACTGCATTGAAATGCGGTTGGAAAAGGGAATCCCACACACAGCCCCGTTACGCCATCCTAGAACAATCTGAGATGTGCCTGTTGCTTTTTCTATATGCCCTGTTTTTAACTGTCAATGACTTCACACTATAAAATCCAAGTTAAGCCAAGCTTGTAATGCCGAGCCGGGTTGGAAGCCCTTTTGGCAGACAAGGCTGAGGGCAAAACAAGGCTGGGGGGGGGGGGGGGGGGGTTGGCGGCATGGTAGCTGGGGGGGCATGGTAGCTGGGGTGGGGTATTTTGAGGTCTGTCATATGACTGAAAAGTGGACCTTTGCCTCACTGCAGCCCTACTCTGTTGTTAACCACTGCAGGCCCTGCTCTGTTGTTAACCACTGCAGGCCCTGCTCTGTTGTTAACCACTGCAGGCCCTGCTCTGTTGTTAACCACTGCAGCCCTACTCTGTTGTTAACCACTGCAGGCCTGACTGCTGTGTGCTGCTGCTGATGGGAGAGGAGGAAGGGTTGATCATGGCAGTGAAAATTATAAATGAACATGGATAATTAATACAATTAGGACAATTGTAGAAGTCAATGGGCTGTGTAATAATGATATGTTGCCTGAGTTGTGAAGATAATGCTTGATTAGGGCATTGAATGAGTGAATTAATTCCTTATTAAAAAAAACAACAACAAAGGCTCATCTTAAAAGTCAGAACTCATGTTTGAGATCCAATAAGTCAATATAAAATAAAATGTCTTAAATAACTCACAACATTTTGTTTGTGTATGTAGGGTCCTATAAAATCAGTTTTTTTCACCATTTTTTTTTTCAGGGTTTTGAACTCAATCTCTCTTTTTTTTTTTTGTAGAACCTAAAATGTTTTTTCTTCTCCCAAGTCCACAACAATGCTTCAACCACATCAGGAGTCTGGGGGAAAAATGGATGCCATTTTAGATTTTTGGGTGTAGTTACCCTTTTTTTAACGTGACTGTACAGCAGTTAAAGACAATCGTTTGCTAAACGAATGGCCACTGGATTGATGCAAATAATCATGATATTGTTCTGCCAGGTCTACTTGGTAGTTAGCATTTCATTGCGAAGGGTTTTGGGGTAGTCTTTCCATCTACCAGGAGAAGGTTGTCATTAGCATCATCGCTAACGGCTATACAACGATTAAGCGCACGCACGGCAAACACGGACGAGAGCATTCCTGAGCCGTTTTAAGAAAGTTGCAGGAAAAATACAAATCACTAACCAGGTTTTCAATCCAACATTTTTACGAGAGTAAACTACATGTCGGATAAAAAGGAAATGTCACGACAAGCCTGATGGAAACAGCAAATTTGTCGGAAAAATTTCCTTAATGTTGCTTGACAAGGTTGTGTTTTGTAAAATGAATTGTGAGAAATGGTGGTAGAAACTTAAGCGCAAATATTGGTATAAATAACCATTATCATATTGAAGTAAACTTGGATTCATGGAAACCATGGAGTTTATTAGTCTACCGATGAAATAAGTTATGATGCACTTCACAGGGTGGTGAAACTGCACGGTGATGAACTTTTGATTCTCCCTTTCAAAGGTCAAAGGTCTTATTCTGGTGACATGGATGATTGATGCTTGGCTACAGTTTGACATTTAAAAAAAAATCTCATGTAGGCTGAACCCAGACTGTATCTGCATGCTGTTGGGTGGGAGCGTACCTGCCAATACCAGAGGGGGCACATTTTGCTATATAACGCCAATTTGTTTTGGACAACCATTTAGTAGAGTTGTAAAATGTAATGGAACCCCATTTTTAACCTCTTAAAGTTATATTTTTATGTGCGCTACGTCATTAATCAGACTTTTATCCACAACAAGTTTATTTGATAAACACATCTCTGGTGGGGAAAAATGTGCATATTTTATTTAAGCATATTTTTGAATATTCACATTAAAATCTGTCTCCGATTGGATGTAAACCTAGCACCTGATGCATTTTGTTCATATCTTATGATTTATCTTGGGCACTTAAATGTGTTTTTAAAAATACATCTAGTTGATTTTTCTACTGAGTTTGGTTTTAATGTCTGGATTCCGTCTGCAACACAGATTTTTATAGGGCCGTATCTATGTAGCCTATGTCTCCTGATGGTAGTGTAATTAGATAAACCCACTGCTCTTGGTCTCTCCCATACACCCTTCTCAACCCGTTTCCCTCTCCTCTCTTGTCGGTTTCCTGATACAGTGATGTATATTCCTCAGCACCGGCTCACCCAGACCCTCAAGTGCTTGGTCATAAAATCTGTATGATACTATTCTGTCATTTAAACCTTTCAACGGAGTTAAGAGGGCAATTTGTTTTATTTTGTGGCTGAATAAATGTATATGTGTATATATATAAATATAAATGTTGTACCTCCTTTTGTTTCTCCTTTTAGTAAATATGGTTAGGATGACTTTTGAAAAATGATGTGACCGGAGGAGTGTAGGTCAGAATAAATAGCTTCATTACGCTATGATGATTAATTGATTCGTTTTGAAAGAGCGATGGGTCAGAAATCAACCGATCAAACTGGAATGCTAAGTGTCGTTTAAAAAATGTTTTCCCAGATTAATCTATCTTAGAGAGAAAATATATTTTTAAAGTTTTGGTTTTTGTCTACTTATGTTTTTTTTTGGTTTGAAGTAAAACATGTTTTTGGGGCCTTTTTATTTAACTGCGGATAATATCCATGTTTTTTAAAATAATTTGTGGCCCTGCCTGCACACTTCAATTTCAGTTATTTGCATAGGTGGAGTAGTTTGACACTAAAAAAAATAGTTCTACTTGATCTTCAGTTTCCCTTTTAATTAAGAGAAAGAGTTAAATAAAGTGATGTCATTCTAGAAAACAGAACAGACACAGCTCAGATCCTTCGGGAGGTGAATATACACCAGGTTTACACACGGAGTTTACACATGGAGTTTACACTCGGAGTTTACACTCGGAGTTTACACACAGAGTTTACACACGCTTCAACTGGAGGCCCCTCATTGGTGGGTTGCTCCATGTGGAGAAGAACACAGGTATGCTAATTGTTTTCAGGTCACCTGTGTGCCCGCCCTACAGTAGTTATAACTGTGTGTTTGTTTACCACGTTAACTGTTCAGAGTTTGAGTTAAGGGTGTTTTTTAAGAATTGTCTGCTTTGTCAGTGACCTTGTCACTTGTCTGCTTGTCTTGCTGCACGCTTCATTGATCTTTGTCTTGGTCAGGTTGTTATTGTGAAATACAATGTGTTCTCAAGGACTTACCTGGTTAAATAGAGACAAATGCACGGAGAGGTCTTAAAGGGGCAACCAGCAGTTGCTATATCCATGGACGGATAAATTATATGTAACCCTTGAATCTTGAAGAATACAACTGGTAAATGCCAGAATACAACTGGTAAATGCCAGAATACAACTGGTAAATGCCTCTTGAGTTTAGTTCAATTGTCGCACCCAATTGGAACCCAAAATTTTAAAAGCCTGTTCAACATTTGTAAACAAACACTAGTTTGAACCATGTTTTGGGGCAATATAAGTTTTGATATCATGGAGGGTCAATCCTTACACCCATAGCTCTATGAATTTGAGAGTGGTGACATTTCTCCAGCCCCATCCCTCAGCTTTTCACTTTACCAGGGGAGTCCCCCCTTTATTGTAAATTTTCCCCCTACTGCTTATTGCCGCTTTAAGTAAAAATAATGTATTTGCTTATATATATATATATATCTTTATTTTTTTGAGCAGTGTAACACTTAAACGACACAATGTAACTCCAAGTCAATCACACTTCTGTGAAATCAAACTGTCCACTTAGGAAGCAACACTGATTGACAATACATTTCACATGCTGTTGTGCAAATGGAATAGACAACAGGTGGAAATTATAACAGGTGGCAATTAGCAAGACACCCCCTATAAAGGAGTGGTTCTGCAGGTGGTGACCACAGACCACTTCTCAGTTCCTATGCTTCCTGGCTGATGTTTTGGTCACTTTTGAATGCTGGCGGTGCTTTCACTCTAGTGGTAGCATGAGACGGAGTCTACAACCCACACAAGTGGCTCAAGTAGTGCAGCTCATCCAGGATGGCACATCAATGCGAGCTGTGGCAAGAAGGTTTGCTGTGTCTGTCAGCGTAGTGTCCAGAGCATGGAGGCGCTACCAGGAGACAGGCCAGTACATCAGGAGACGTGGAGGAGGCCGTAGGAGGGCAACAACCCAGCAGCAGGACCTCTACCTCCGCCTTTGTGCAAGGAGTAGCAGGAGGAGCACTGCCAGAGCCCTGCAAAATGACCTCCAGCAGGCCACAAATGTGCATGTGTCTGCTCAAACGGTCAGAAACAGACTCCATGAGGGTGGTATGAGGGCCTGACGTCCACAGGTGGGGGTTGTGCTTACAGCCCAGCACCGTGCAGGACGTTTGGCATTTGCCAGAGAACACCAAGATTGGCAAATTCGCCACTGGCGCTCTGTGCTCTTCACAGATGAAAGCAGGTTCACACTGAGCACGTGACAGACGTGACAGTGTCTGGAGACGCCGTGGAGAACGTTCTGCTGCCTGCAACATCCTCCAGCATGACCGGTTTGGCAGTGGGTCAGTCATGGTGTGGGGTGGCATTTCTTTGGGGGACCGCACAGCCCTCCATGTGTTCGCCAGAGGTAGCCTGACTGCCATTAGGTACCGAGATGAGATCCTCAGACCCCTTGTGAGACCATATGCTGGTGCGGTTGGCCCTGGGTTCCTCCTAATGCAAGACAATGCTAGACCTCATGTGGCTGGAGTGTCAGCAGTTCCTGCAAGAGGAAGGCATTGATGCTATGGACTGGCCCGCCCGTTCCCCAGACTTGAATCCAATTGAGCACATCTGGGATATTATGTCTCACTCCATCCACCAACGCCATGTTGCACCACAGACTGTCCAGGAGTTGGCGGATGCTTTAGTCCAGGTCTGGGAGGAGATCCCTCAGGAGACCATCCGCCACCTCATCAGGAGCATGCCCAGGCGTTGTAGGGAGGTCATACAGGCACGTGGAGGCCACACACACTACTGAGCCTCATTTTGACTTGTTTTAAGGACATCAGCCTGTAGTGTGGTTTTCCACTTTAATTTTGAGTGTCACTCCAAATCCAGACCTCCATGGGTTGATCAATTTGATTTCCATTGATCATTTTTGTGTGATTTTGTTGTCAGCACATTCAACTATGTAAAGAAAAAAGTATTTAATAAGAATATTTCATTCATTCAGATCTAGGATGTGTTTTTTTAGTGTTCCCTTTATTTTTTTGAGCAATGTATTTAGTTTAATTCTAAACCTGGGATAGTATATTATATATATATATATATATATATATATACTATCCCAGGTTTAGAATTAAACTAAATACATTGCTCAAAAAAATAATATATATATATATATTATTATTATTGTTGTATATTATTTGTGTATATATATATTATTTATATATATATTTTTTATATTTATATATATATTTATTTATTTATTATTTTTTTTATTTTATTTTTTTCAACTACCTGGACCTGGTTTATAAAACGGCAGTGAGACATGCTTTCGCCAAATGGATGTACTCTGTATTTACTGCTCTGCTGACTGACTGACTGGCTGGCTGACTGGCTGGCTGGCTGGCTAGCTCAACTCTACTGTATGGGGGATGTTCCCCTGGTGCAACTCATTATTAGGAAGGTGTTGTTAATATTTGGTATAGTCCGTGTGTAATCCTCCCTCCCTCCCTCTTTTCTTCTACCCTCTCCCCTTTCTCCACATTTAGCTCTCCCTCCCTCTTTTTATGGGGGGTGAGAGGGTTCACTCTCATCCAGTGATTTGTTTTTCTCACACTGCAGATGCACCCACGCACGCACACGCACCCACACACACGCACCCATACACACGCATGCACACACACACACGCATACACACGCACACACACGCACCCATACGCACACGCACCCATACACACGCACACGCACCCATACACACACACACGCACACGTACCCATACACACACACACGCACACGTACCCACACACACGCACACGCACACACGCACACGCACCCATACACACACACACGCACACACACGCACAATCACCCATACACACACACACACGCACACTCACCCATACACACACACACACACACACGCACACGCACCCATGCACACGCACACGCACCCATACACACGCACACGCACCCATACACACGCACACGCACCCATACACACGCACACGCACCCATACACGCACACGCACCCATACACGCACACGCACACCCATACACACACACACACACACACACCCATACACACACACACACACACACCCATACACACACACACCCATACACACACACACACACACCCATACACACACCCATACACACACACATCCATACACACACACACACACACACCAAGGTTTCCGTTATGAAAATTTTCATGTATGTATGTATGTGTGTGTGTGTGTGTGTGTGTGTATGTGTGTATATGTATGTGTACCAGTCACCCATAATGCATTGGGTGCATAACCCATTAGGGTATCCACCCACGCAGCCAGCACCATCAATAACCGAGGGATATTGGCCAAATGAACCACATTTACATGTCCTTTAACAGCCTGTTGACACTTCCGTGTGCTTCGATGTGCAGCATATGCACAACTTTCTAACCTATTGTTTTAAATTATTATATTTTTTTTACTTAAACTATTGTCTACTTCACGGTTCTGCTGTCATAGATTTTTTTCAATGAAGACTAGCTTAGGCCCCAGAGAGAGAACGAGATGCTGGTGGTAAAAGCTACAATAGAGAGAGACACGTGTACAGAAGGAGGCTAATTTGTACATTTCCGATCAGAATATTTTTGGGGGGATGTAAAGATAAGCATTTATATTGTTTGATTTATCGTATAGGAGTAGCTGGTAGGCGTAAAACCTTCTTCCTCACCTCAAGTTCAATAATCCAGGCTGCATCACATCAGGCCGCGACTGGGAGTCCCATAGGGTGGCGCACAATTGGCCCAGCGTCGTTTGGGTTTGGCCAGGGTAGGCCGTCATTGTAAATAAGAATTTGTTCTTATTAACTGACTTGCCTAGTTAAAATGAATATAAACTGTCATAGTCAGTTGGTGCACCGGTGTGCACTGCCTTCACCACCATAGGTTCTGCCGCATAACAGGTTAATAGCACCAGTTTCAACGTCAACAGTGAAGAGACGACTCCGGGATGCTGGCCTTCGAGGAAGAGTTGCAGAGAAAAAGCAATTTCTCAGACTGGCCAATAAAAATAAAAGATTAAGATGGGCAGAAGAACACAGGCGCTGGACAGAGGAACTCTGCTTAGAAGGCCAGCATCCTGGAGTCGCCTCTTCACTGTTGACGTTGAGACTGGTGTTTTGCGGGTACTATTTAATGAAGCTGCCAGTTGAGGACTTGTGAGGTGTCTGTTTCTCAAACTAGACATTCTAATGCACATGTCGTGTTGCTCAGTTGTGCACCGGGGCCTCCCACTCCTCTTTCTATTCTGGTTAGGGCCAGTTTGTGCTGTTCTGTGAAGGGAGTAGTGCACAGCGTTGTACGAGATCTTCAGTTTCTTGTCAACTTCTCACATGGAATAGCCTTCATTTCTAAGAACAAGAATAGACCGACGAGTTTCAGAAGATAGTTCTTTGTTTTTGGCAGTTTTGAGCCTGTAATCGAACCCACAAATGTTGATGCTCCAGATACTCAACTAGTCTAAAGAAGGCCAGTTTTATTGTTTCTTTAATCAGGACAACAGTTTTCAGCTGTGCTAACATAATTGCAAAAGGGGTTTCTAATGATCAATTAGCCTTTTAAAATTATAAACTTGGATTAGCTAACACAACGTGCCATTGGAACACAAGACTGATGGTTGCTGCCTCTGTACGCCTATGTAGATATTCCATTAAAAAATCTGCCGTTTCCAGCTACAATAGTCATTTACAACATTAACAATGTCTACATTGTATTTCTGATCAATGTGATGTTATTTTAATGGACAAAAAATGTGCTTTTCTTTAAAAAAAACAAGGACATTTCTAAGTGACCCCAATCTTTTGAACGCTAGTGTGTGTGTCATATTCACAGTGCTTTTATTAAAAATAGACTACTGAGATGGTATTGAAGAAATAAGCTGTTTAATCTTTGATAAAAAAATATTTAAATGTGCAACCTTATCCAGTGACTGTCAAACATTTTGGGTAGACAATTATGCTGTATATTTTACTGTGGAAAATAGGGCTCCAGAATGTTTACATATAAAAAAAATATTCAATGGATATTATTTTGCCTGCATCTTTGTGTTATAATATCATAGCCTCATTTATTTGGGGCTTATTCACCACCCGAGGAAGTGGAAACTCGCATTAGCTCGATCGCTACCTCTGCTACCCACTGCTAATAGCCATGTGTTATTTTAACAGGACATTCAATGTCCCAAAAAAACTTTTCAGTTATGGCCTATGCACATTACGTATTCTCTTTTTAAAAGCCATTTCAAATATCTTGTTTGTAAAATAGTTGCTTTTGAGGTTGAGAAAGAAAAGGTAAACTATAAAAAAAACAGTGAACATCCTCTCTCCGTCTCTGACAACAGGATAGCTGTGTTTTCCCCACAATTTTAAATTGTTATACGATCTCCATTGTTTTTTTGTTTTTTTTACCCCCTAGGAAAGGAGAGTGGCTTGCTAGACACAGCAGCAGGCCCCAGAGAAACCGGTACAGGCAGACCTTTTCATTACAGGAATCATGAGGATAATGTACTTTTAATGATTTGACCAAATGGTTTGACCAAATGGTTTTGGCTTCCTAAAAAGTAATGGGATGTTTTGAGTGAGGTGCAACTCTCACCAATGCGACCCAATAATTTATATATTTTTCAAACTCGCACAGCCAAGTCAAAAGGGTTGCAAAATGCGACTAAATGGAGCCCTGCCGTTGTAGTCTTTTCACTGTAGGCATACTCAAACGAAAGTTAAACTTCACTGCCAACGGAAACCCTGACACGCGCACACAGTCTGCTCACATCTGCTAATCCCAGTCTGTATGTGGTGGGAAAGCCGGCTCTTTCATCGAGTTTAAAGGTGGGAACGCCATTGTTGTGCCACCTTTTTTCCCCTCTCTTTTGTTAGTCTCTCCAGCTGTCGTGATGCTTTAGTATGTACATTTGCACGTAATGAGGGAACGGACACTTACACACTGTGTGTGTGTGTGTGTGTGTGTGTTAAATGGTTGTCTACAGACTGATTGGGCTGGGCAGCTACACTTTATTTGTCTTAAAATTAATGGGCTAAGATTTGTTTCTATGGTGATCCTGCTGCATCTCTCTGGTTTCTATGGTAATCTTGCTGCCCTATGGTAATCCTGTTGCCTCTGTTGGTTTCTATGGTAATCCTGCTGTCTCTCTCTCTGTTGGTTTCTATGGTAATCCTGCTGTCTCTCTCTCTGTTGGTTTCTATGGTAATCCTGCTGCCTCTCTCTCTGTTGGTTTCTATGGTAATCCTGCTGCTTCTCTCTGTTGGTTTCTATGGTAATCCTGCTGCCTCTCCTCTCTCTGTTGGTTTCTATGGTAATCCTGCTGCCTCTCCTCTGTTGGTTTCTATGGTAATCCTGCTGTCTCTCTCTCTGTTGGTTTCTATGGTAATCCTGCTGCCTCTCTCTCTGTTGGTTTCTATGGTAATCCTGCTGCCTCTCCTCTGTTGGTTTCTATGGTAATCCTGCTGCCTCTCCTCTGTTGGTTTCTATGGTAATTCTGCTCCCTCTCTCTGTTGGCCATTTCCCCCTCTCCATGCTCTTCAGGGCCTAACATCTGCCACCTGCGGGTAGATTTTGTCATTGGCTGCAGTATCTTTTTTATATATTTTTTAATTGAACCTTTATTTAACTAGGCAAGTCAG
This sequence comes from Oncorhynchus mykiss, assembly GCF_013265735.2. NCBI lineage: Eukaryota > Metazoa > Chordata > Actinopteri > Salmoniformes > Salmonidae > Oncorhynchus > Oncorhynchus mykiss. Next base: position 93,589,500 of record NC_048569.1, on the reverse strand, counting down.
TTAATAACAAATTCTTATTTACAATGACGGCCTACCAAAAGTCCTCCTGCTGGGACAGAGGCTTGGGATTTAAAACAAAAAAACAAATAAGAATATAACTATAGGACAAAACACACATCACAACGAGAGACAACACTACGTAAAGAGAGACCTAAGACGACAACATGACAGCCTCACAACATGGTAGCAACACAAAACAGGGTACAAACATTATTGGGTACATACAACAGCACAAAGGGCAAGAAGGTAGAGACAACAATACATCACACAAAGCAGCCACAACTGTCAGTAAGAGTGTCCATGATTGAGTCTTTGAATGAAGAGATTGAGACAAAACTGTCCAGTTTGAGTGTTTGTTGCAGCTCGTACCAGTCGCTAGCTGCAGCAAACTGGAAAGAGGAGCCACTCATTGATGTGTGTGCTTTGGGGACTTTAAACAGGATGTGACTGGCAGAATGGGTGTTGTATGTGGAGAATGAGGGCTGCAGTAGATATCTCAGATAGGGGGGAGTGAGGCCTAAGAGGGTTTTATAAATAAGCATCAACCAGTGGGTCTTGTGATGGGTACACAGAGATGACCAGTTTACAGAGGAGTATAGAGTGCAATGATGTGTCCTATAAGGAGCATAAGTGGCAAATCTGATGGCCGAATGGTAAAAAACATCTAGCTGTTTGAGAGCACCCTTACTTGCCGATCAATAAATTATCTCTCTGTAATCTAGCATGGGTAGGATGGTCTTCTGAATCAGGGTTAGTTTGGCAGCTGGGGGGAAAGAGGAGCGATTACGATAAATCGAGACTTGGTTTCCTCTAACTTTAGCCTGCAACTTTGATATGTGCTGAGAGAAGGACAGTGAACCGTCTAGCCATACTCCCAAGTACTTGTATGAGGTGACTACCTCCAGCTCTAAACCCTCAGAGGTAGTAATCACACCTGTGGGAGGAGGGACATTCTTCTTACCAAACCACATGACCTTTGTTTTGGAGGTGTTCAGAACAAGGTTAAGGGTAGAGAAAGCTTGTTGGACACTAAGAAAGCTTTGTTGTAGAGCATTTAACACAAAATAAGGGGAGGGGCCAGCTAAGAATAAGACTATCATCTGCATATAAATGGTTGAGACCTTCCTACTGCCTGAGTTATGTTGTAAATTGAGAAGTGCGTGCGGCCTAGGATTGAGCCTTGTGGTACTCCCTTGTTAACAGGCAGTGGCTGAGACAGCCACTATTTTGTGACGTTTTGTTTCATAGCTGATAAATGAATCGCACAAAGTTAAAGAACAACAAAAAATCCTATTTAGCCTATTCCACCTTGCGCTGCTACACTGCCTGGCTGGGGAGAGCATGCGAAGAGCTACGTACAGGCATGACGTTGGTCTAGTTTACTAGAAATTAAACTCTCTGAAGTGATGTCCAAGTTTTTCTTTGCAATTTACATTGTTTTGTTTACATGATAGGAAGTTTTTCTATGTTTTGAGTTTCAACTGAAGAGAAGACAACTCTTCTTACTAGTCAGACTCAATCTCACAGGTACAAACATGACTCGAGTCGTGCTACCACGGTAACCTCCCGCCCTTAAAGGCGCAGGTGAACAATTTTGTCTTCTCTGAAATATTGGTTAAAAGACTTTGGTCACAAAAAATGAAGTCAAGCAATATACCACATTTCCTTCTTACTCGTAATAGATTTATTGTTTTTAGAAACGTTACAAAGCATGCACATCTGTTTTTGTGTGGTTTTGTTGGTGTAACTGTACAGTTGGAGAATTTAACCATGTCGTGTACACCTGTGTGTTTGGGCAGCCATGGCAACCATGTACATCTATTGTTTAATTTTAAAAAGTAGGCTACACTTGTTGGACATTTATTTATTTGAATATGTCCCCCTGCCCTCTCGCTTTCCTCTCTTTCCCTGGTTTCGTCTGTTCCTTTTGTTCTTGTAAAAGTGACCTCAACCAATTTCTAAAGACTGGTGACATCCAGTGGAAGCGGTAGGAACTGCAAGAAGGTCCCTTAGAAATCTGGATTCCCAATGAAAACCCATTGAAAAGAGAGTAACCTCAAAAAACAAAACAAAAAATCTGAATGGTTTGTCCTCGGGGTTTCGCCTGCTTAGTAAGTTCTGTTATACTCAGACATGATTCAAACAGTTTTAGAAACTTCAGAGTGTTTTCTATCCAAATATACTAATAATATGCTTATCTTCTGGGGTGAGTAGCAGGCAGTTGACTTTGGGAATGCATTTCCGGATATGGAAATACTGTCCCCTGTCACCAAGAAGTTAACATGAGCGTAATACGTTACAGGTTTCAATGGCAAATGAGGAAGTGTTTTTAAAATAATTCCCTCAGCATTCCTATGGTTGGAATTTGGATAGGTTTCTTTGAAATAAGGTAAGACATGCCTCATAAAATGGAGGGGGGGGGGGGACCAGGTTATAAACAAGTACGTTTATGGTTAAATGATTTCAAAATGCTGACTGCCCCTGTAAGGTGGATGATGTTCTGGTGCACAGCAGGCACTGGCTTTTCTCTGCTATCAGAACGAACAGTGCCTCAAGTGTATCTAACATAATCATTTTTAGATGTGTATTAATTATCCTACATTATATTTGTCAAACATGTCGGACATTTGATTCAAAGTCTCATTAAAGTTTGGCTACATTTTCTGGTGCGGACATTAAAGGCTGTAGCCAATATCATAGGCTATCACCTACACTGTGACATATTGCCTGTACAGTTCTGTACATTTACGTACACTTAGGTTTTTCTTAATAGAATAGCTAGTGTTTTTTTTGTGGTTTTCAAATACATTTTATTGCCTATTTTGGTTAATGGCCTTGGTGCCCTGGCAGATGGCACCTTGGTGCCCTGGCAGATGGCACCTTGGTGCCCTGGCAGATGGCACCTTGGTGCCCTGGCAGATGGCAACTTGGTGCCCTGGCAGATGGCACCTTGGTGCCCTGGCAGATGGCCCTTGGTGCCCTGGCAGATGGCCCTGGCAGATGGCCCTTGGTGCCTTGGCAGATTGGGCACCTCTTGAAGGACAAATGGCCTTGCCCCTAAATCACTAAATTCCAGGACCTGCTCAACTTGTTAAGTGCTAGAGAGTGGAAAAGTATTAAGACAGTTTTAAAGTACCAATAGGAAAAACACGTTTACAGAAGTGTTGAATTTTCCCCAATGTGGGGAGGGGTTGGAGTTGGAGGGATGAGAGGAGTGGGTGTTGGAGGGATGAGGGAGCGAGGGAGGAGTGGGTGTTGGAGGGGAGGAGTGGGTGATGGAGGGGAGGAGTGGGTGATGGAGGGGAGGAGTGGGTGATGGAGGGGAGGAGTGGGTGATGGAGGGGAGGAGTGGGTGATGGAGGGGAGGAGTGGGTGATGGCAGGGAGTGGATTGGGAGGTAGGAGGGGAGAGAGTGGATGGAGGGGAGAGTGTGATGGAGGGAGGAGGGGCCAGCTGGGTGGGGCTTATTTGGCAAGGTGGTCTGTGGGCAGACTGAGGCTTTCCATCAGCAGGCAGTCTGACCTGGTGGTCTACAGCACAGACAAGCAACCCATTAAAGTCACCTGGCTGTTTTCCTTTCCCTCTCTCTCCCTCTCTCTCTCTCTCTCTCCGTCTTTCTCTCTCCGCCTCTCTCTCTCCCTCTGCCTCTCTCTCTCTCTCTCTCTCTCTCTCTCTCCGTCTTTCTCTCTCCGCCTCTCTCTCTGCCTCTCTCTCTCTCTCTCTCTCTCTGTCTCTCTGTCTCTCTGTCTCTCTGTCTCTCTGTCTCTCTGTCTCTCTGTCTCTCTGTCTCTCTGTCTCTCTGTCTCTCTGTCTCTCTGTCTCTCTGTCTCTCTGTCTCTCTGTCTCTCTGTCTCTCTGTCTCTCTGTCTCTCTGTCTCTCTGTCTCTCTGTCTCTCTGTCTCTCTCTCCTTCTCTCTCTCCCTCCTCTCTAGTGCTCTCTCTCAGCCATCTCATTTCAAGGCTATAAGAATTGAAAAACAAAGAGGTGGTGCGTGGGACAGGGTCAGACGGGTGGGACAGGGTCAGACGGGTGGGACAGGGTCAGACGGGTGGGACAGGGTCAGACGGGTGGGAAAGGGTCAGACGGGTGGGACAGGGTCAGACGGGTGGGAAAGGGTCAGACGGGTGGGACAGGGTCAGACGGGTGGGACAGGGTCAGACGGGTGGGAAAGGGTCAGACGGGTGGGACAGGGTCAGACGGGTGGGAAAGGGTCAGACGGGTGGGACAGGGTCAGACGGGTGGGACAGGGTCAGACGGGTGGGAAAGGGTCAGACGGGTGGGACAGGGTCAGACGGGTGGGACAGGGTCAGACGGGTGGGACAGGGTCAGACGGGTGGGACAGGGTCAGACGGGTGGGACAGGGTCAGACGGGTGGGACAGGGTCAGACGGGTGGTGCGTGGGAGCTCCCTCTGCGATGTTGGATGTGACCCTTGTTGGTTGCTCCCTCTGCGATGTTGGATGTGGTCAACGGTCAGGTCTTTCCAGGCAACGGTCAGGTCTTTCCAGGCAACATGCAGGTCTTTCCAGGCAACGGTCAGGTCTTTCCAGGCCAATTGACACCAGTGCATAATGATCCGTTTGCAGTACCTGTTTGTTCCTCTTATCTGTTGAGCTTACTAGACTAGTGCTGTTGAGCTAAATAGACTAGTGCCGCTGTTCATTCTGTGGGTGAATGGGCTCTGCTCAGCCACTCTGTTAGCTGCTATTGTTCCTGCACTTAGTGTTCATCTCTCTGCTGACGGTCTTCCCTCCTTCGTTCCATCTCCCCTTGATGACGGTCTTCCCTCCTTTGTTCCATCTCCCCTTGATGAGGGTCTTCCCTCCTTTGTTCCATCTCCCCTTGCTGACTGTCTTCCCTCCTTCGTTCCATCTCCCCTTGCTGACTGTCTTCCCTCCTTCGTTACATCTCTCTGCTGACGGTCTTCCCTCCTTCGTTCCATCTCTCCATCCAGAGGGTTTAATAGGAGCATCTAAGGCCATCAACCACATTGCTCTCCCCCGTCATCAGAGAAATGGTTTTGTTTCAGAAAGGCGTTTCTAGATATCGTTCTCTCCTGATTGATGGCGTATTGTACACATGGCGGCTAGTTCTATTGGCAGGATCTTCCCAAGGCTTTGGCAAAAAGTTGAGAGGTATGGCTAAATGGTTTAGATAGCGATACCCATCTGTTTCTGGCTGGGCTGGGAGAGCGGGTGTAGTACCACTAGAAGCAGCAGCATACCTCTGGTTTGTGGGGCTGGCTGTGTCCCTGGGCCCAGCTGCTTGGTGTAATATTGTCCCTGTGTTTCTCTTGTCATTCGTCCTTGTTGAGGCTGCTTGTTGCTTCTCGTCCGGGTTTAAGTTAGAAGATGAAAAGGAGCATCACGTTTTCTGTTTTTTTAAAGTTACCCTCTGCGTGCGTCTGTCTTCTAACACAGGGCAATATTTTAGACCAGTCCCAGTCTGCTGTTCATTACCTGCTCCCGTTTTCATAGTCTTTCTCTGTGTCCAAACTCTCCTGCTATTTGAGGAATGCCGTTTCCTGGAGTTCTTTCTCTTCTTATTTGTTTGGAGCAGCACCTGGTTTGTGAGTTTTGTGTCCGGCTTCCAGACGGTGTTTTTGTTGTTGTTGTTGTTCTCCGCAGAATTGAGGAGCTATTTTTCTGGTTGGATCTGGACCTTGTTGTAATAATAATCAGTACTGCATTAATACTTAGCTGCATGCTGAAGAGACAGCTGAGAATACTGTCTTGTTACTGTGTGAGTTGTCTATAGTCAAAAGGAACTAAGGAATTACCGCAGAGGGTTTTGGTCTCCAGAATACCTCCAAGACCGGACAGACAGAAAGACCTCTTTTTTTTTTTTCTCCGAGCATCATCGGGTGCAGGGAAGGTCACTCCTGGAGAGGTGAAATCTGCTGCCTCTCTATGTAAAATAATCCTGCTGCCTCGCTCTGTTGGTTTCTATGGTAATCCTGCTGCCTCTGTCCTGTTCCCCCACCTCAATATCTGACTGCTGTTTCCCTCTGTGTGCTTGCCTCTCACATCTTTCTTTGTTATTGGATGGCCAGGCAGAGGTGTCTGGGAGGGGGCCGGGCAGAGGTGTCTGGGAGGGGGCCGGGCAGAGGTGTCTGGGAGGGGGCCGGGCAGAGGTGTCTGGGAGGGGGCCGGGCAGAGGTGTGTGGGAGGGGGCCGGGCAGAGGTGTCTGGGAGGGGGCCGGGCAGAGGTGTCTGAGAGGGGGCCGGTCAGAGGTGTCTGGGAGGGGCCGGTCAGAGGTGTCTGGGAGGGGGCCGGGCAGAGGTGTCTGGGAGGGGGCCGGGCAGAGGTGTCTGGGAGGGGGCCGGGCAGAGGTGTCTGGGAGGGGGCCGGGCAGAGGTGTCTGGGAGGGGGCCGGTCAGAGGTGTCTGGGAGGGGGCCGGGCAGAGACACAATCACCACTGTGATTTGAATTGAACCCTTACCTTGGCCCATCAGACATTATGACCCTTTATTTGTGCTGCAGTCTGCCATGCTTCGGCACACAGCCTGTACAGTAACCAGACGTGCTCTCTTTCCTTTTCAATGGGATTGAGGCGGAGGCCATCACCATTACACTACAACAGCCAGCCTGCCAGGGAGGCTAAAGATGGAACACGATTTGAATATTGCAATTTGTTTGTCCGCGGTTTGATCATATTTTTCCCCCCAGTGTATCTGTTTAGTTAGCTTGTTTGCTAGATCACTATTTTGTTTTATGCAGCGTACTCCTTACTGTAGGGCAAGTTGATGCAACAATTGTCCCATTTTGCCCGTGTGTGTGTGTGTGTTCCTATTTATATAACAGTTGGTTCCTACTGTCTGCAGCCTGTCCCCTTGTCTTTCTGCATGTTATTTTCATCCCTTGGTGGATTTGAAATGCCTCACATGTAATTACTCTGGGTAAATTTTTAAAATTTAAAAGCCACGCCTTGGCGTTTCACTGGTCCACTACAATATGCTTCAGTTTCTTTTCAACGCCAAACCCACCGCTGGTGGGCGTGGCCATCTGACCATAGCACCGCTGGTGGGCGTGGTCATCTGACCATAGCACCGCTGGTGGGCGTGGCCATCTGACCATAGCACCGCTGGTGGGCGTGGCCATCTGACCATAGCACCGCTGGTGGGCGTGGTCATCTGACCATAGCACCGCTGGTGGGCGTGGTCATCTGACCATAGCACCGCTGGTGGGCGTGGCCATCTGACCATAGCACCGCTGGTGGGCGTGGTCATCTGACCATAGCACCGCTGGTGGGCGTGGCCATCTGACCATAGCACCGCTGGTGGGCGTGGTCATCTGACCATAGCACCGCTGGTGGGCGTGGTCATCTGACCATAGCACCGCTGGCGGGCGTGGTCATCTGACCATAGCACCGCTGGCGGGCGTGGTCATCTGACCATAGCACCGCTGGCGGGCGTGGCCATCTGACCATAGCACCGCTGGCGGGCGTGGTCATCTGACCATAGCACCGCTGGTGGGCGTGGCCATCTGACCATAGCACCGCTGGTGGGCGTGGTCATCTGACCATAGCACCGCCTGCAGTTTGCTAAATGGTATTTGGTGCTTGGATTGGAAGCGGCGTTATGGTCCGATACACATACCAATGGTTGGTTTGGCATCGAAAAACAGAAGCGTATGCAGAAAATAACCTACCTACCTACAGTGAAATATGGTTTATGGATCTTTGACGTTATGAGACTATTTTTCTTCCATTGGTCCTTGGGCCCCTTGTGAAGGTCAATGGCATCATGAACTTTACCAAGTACCAGGACATTTTTTGGCAAATACCTGGTTGCCTCTGACAGGAAGTTGAAACTTTGGACGCAATTGGATCTTCCAGCAAGACTCCGGACTTGAAGCCATTGAAAACCTGTGGTTTGAATTGGAATAGCCCCCCCCCCCCCCCCCCCCCCCCCCCCCCCCTGAAGTAACTGTTACTGTTTCTAGTTGTTTCATTCAGTAGTTGAAGTAACTGTTACTGTTTCTAGTCGTGTTTCATTCAGTAGCTGAAGTAACTGTTACTGTTGATAGTCCTCGTGTTTCATTCAGTAGCTGAAATAACTGTTACTGTTTCTAGTCCTCGTGTTTCATTCAGTAGCTGAAGTAACTGTTACTGTTGATAGTCCTCGTGTTTCATTCAGTAGCTGAAGTAACTGTTACTGTTGATAGTCCTCGTGTTTCATTCAGTAGCTGAAATAACTGTTACTGTTTCTAGTCCTCGTGTTTCATTCAGTAGCTGAAGTAACTGTTAATGTTTCTAGTCCTCGTGTTTCATTCAGTAGCTGAAGTAACTGTTACTGTTTCTAGTTGTTTCATTCAGTAGTTGAAGTAACTGTTACTGTTTCTAGTCCTCGTGTTTCATTCAGTAGCTGAAGTAACTGGACAGTTATGTGGAGCTTGTTCTTTGTCCTTGCGCCGTCATCACAGCGTTGCTGCATTAAGTATGTTGTTGCAGAATGGGTATCCGGTAGAAGACCATGCAGCTAGTGTTGCCTCCTCCTTGGGTCTGACTAGATGTGTTACTATGACGACTAGTGTAGGATTAGCATCGTTCAGACCCTCCTATCACTAACACAGATTTTTTTTTATCACCATGTTTTCTAATGGCCGCCCACTAAAATATGAGATATTAGGCAGATTTGAGTAAATTCTTCTTGCTAATCCCAATAGATTGTTCAATCTTGTGGGCTGTAGACCTAATATATCTGACTACCACGGGTGGTTGCAAAAAAAATTGTAATGTAGGTGTATTGGCTATGTGACATTTACATTTCAAGTTCCAACTTTTTATTTAAATAGACTCTCTGCGATTATCTGAAACGTCTCATCCATCCTCCAACTCTGTCTTTCTCTCTCTGTCTCTCTCTCTGTCTTTCTCTCTCTGCGCTGGCCCATTGGAAAGCTAAAATCACTGCGCCTACTACAGCTTCCAGGAACCCCACAGCAAAGTTTGATACCAACCGACAGGAGATTTCATAACTTAAAACCTTGACCAGAGAGACGACAGCAAGCTAACATGTTATTTGTTTTGATGGTCATACCATGGATCATTTATCTGTTCTACATGTTAGACAACAAATGTTAGTTTTGTTCGATAAAGTCCATAATTATTGTCCAAATAACTCCTTTTTTTGTTTGCCTGTTTAGTCCAGTAATCCAAAATGCACAAGGCGCGAGCACAAAGTCTAGACGAAAAGTCAAAAAAGTTACAGTTTGTAGAAACATGTCAAACGATGTTTAGAATCAATCTTTAGGATGTTTTTATCATAAATCTTCAATAATATTCCAACCGGACATTTCCTTTGTCTTTAGAAATGAAACGGAATGGAGCTCGTGCTCACGTCGCACACGTGACTAAACTAAAGGCTTTCAACCAGACAGTTCTTATTCGCTCCCCCTTCACAGTAGAAGCCTGAAACAACGTTCTAAAGACTGACATCTAGTGGAAGCCTTATGAAGTGTAATCTGACCCCATGGACACAGCATATTGGATAGGCAATCACTTGAAAAACTACAAACCTCATATTTCCCACTTCCTGGTTGGATTTTTCTCAGGTTTTCGCCTGCCACAGGAGTTCTGTTATACTCACAGACTCACATTCAAACAGTTTTTTAGAAACGTCAGTGTTTTCTATCCAAATATACTAATAATATGCATATCCTAGCCTCTGGGCCTGAGTAGCAGGCAGTTTACTCTGGGCACGCTTTTCATCCGGACATGAAAATACTGCCCCCTACACCAGTGAGGTTAACTCTGAATGATTATAAAAAGGTTTGTTCTCTTACTTCGAAAATATTCCTGATCAAATAAGCCTAGACAATATCCAAAACCACATTTTCATTAATTCACTTTTATAAAAGCATGTACTTCTTACACAATACCAGAACAAATTTTTCCAATCCTCGAAGGAAATATCGATACTATTCAATAATTTCTGTCTTTCAGATACTTTTTCCTATTTGGCTGGCTACTATATGTACTTGTGGAAAACACAGCTTTCTATAAATGTAATGCGAGGGGGGGGGGGGGTGTTATTGCCACCATTTTGCATTTGCGCAATTAAGCCTGGGAAGTTAGAGGGCAAGCAGCTGCTCTGCACGTGTACATGTGAGTGGCGTGCCATTGACTGTATAGTTTATATAACAGCTAACGTCTCTTCTTTCTAAAGGACTTGTTTGTCTGTCTGAGTTGTGACACCCCTCTACCCCTGGAAAAAAATGAAGCTAAAAAGTGAATTTCATTTTTAATTTTTTTTTTTATTCAGGACGACCAGGCCATCTTTATCTCTGGGCTGCAAATAAAAGCTGAAATTGGTTTCATAGTTTATTTATTTAATGAGTTGTTTTTGGCTCCCTGCGCGTACCGTAGTGTAGGCTTCCCGCTGCACAAAGTTATAATATACTGGAAATGACCAGATTAGAACATTTATTTTAGATGACCTGTAATGGGGCGGCAGGGTAGCCTAGTGGTTAGAGCATTGGACTAGTAACCGAAAGGTTGCAAGTTCGAATCCCCGAGCTGACGTTCTGTCGTTCTGACCCCACACTTCCTAGGCCGTCATTGAAAATAAGAATTTGTTCTTAACTGACAAGTTCAAACGTGCCATTAATACAGGTAACGAGTGGAGGACAGAGGAGCCTGTTAAAGAAGAAGTCTGTGAGAACCAGAAATCTTGCTTGTTTGTAGGTGCTTGTAGGTGACCAAATACTTATTTTCCACCATAATTTGCAAATAAATTCATTAAAAAATCTGTGATTTTCTGGATTTTATTCCCTCATTTTGTCTGTCATAGGTACACTTCAACTATGACAACTATGATGAAAATTACAGGCCTCCCTCATCTTTTTAAGTGGGAGAACTTGCACAATTGGTGGCTGACTAAATACTTTTTTGCCCCACCGTACGTTTATCATCTGAGGATGAATATTGAAATTCATGCTGTTGCATGTTAATTGAACCTGATGTGACGTGGCTGTTTAGCATTGGTCAAATGCATGATGGGTAGTAGTGATATGTTTTTTCTTTTGAGGGCTATATTTGATTCAGTTTATGTTCCTTTGTCCAGTTGATTATTTGTGTGTATGTATCGTACAGTCGCTGGCTAAGTCTTTCTCCTAAATTAAAAGCAGTTCCGCATTGTTGCCACGTCACTGCTGAGCTCCAGTCCAATGGTGGCGAGCTTTACACCACTACAGCCCTCGCTTGGTATTGCGCGTGGTGATCTTAGGCTTGTGTGTGCGGCTGCCCGACAATAAGTTCTTGTGCTGACGTTGCTTCCAGAGGCAGTTTGGAACTCAGTAGTGAGTGTTGCAACCGAGGACACACGATTTTTATGCGCTTCGGCACTCGGTGGTTCCGTTCTGTGAACTTGTGTGGCCTACCACATCACGACTGAGCCGTTGTTGCTCCTAGACATTTCCACTTTACAATAGCAGCGCTCACAGTCGACCGGGGTAACTCTAGCAGGGCAAACATTTTACGAACTGACTTGTAGGAAAGGTGACATCCTATGACGGGTGCCACGTTGAAAGTCACTGAGCTCTTCAGTAACTGCCAATATTTGTCTATGGAGATTGCATGGCGGTGTGCTTGATTTTATACAACAGTCAGTAACGGGTGTGGCTGAACTAGAAGAATCCACTAATTTGAAGGTGTGTCCACATACGTTTGTGTGGATATATATATATATATATATATATATATATATACACAGTGCCTTGCGAAAGTATTCGGTCCCCTTGAACTTTGCGACCTTTTGCCACATTTCAGGCTTCAAACATAAAGATGTAAAACTGTATTTTTTTGTGAAGAATCAACAACAAGTGGGACACAATCATGAAGTGGAACGACATTTATTGGATATTTCAAACTTTTTTAACAAATCAAAAACTGAAAAATTGGGCGTGCAAAATTATTCAGCCCCTTTACTTTCAGTGCAGCAAACTCTCTCCAGAAGTTCAGTGAGGATCTCTGAATGATCCAATGTTGACCTAAATGACTAATGATGATAAATACAATCCACCTGTGTGTAATCAAGTCTCCGTATAAATGCACCTGCACTGTGATAGTCTCAGAGGTCCGTTAAAAGCGCAGAGAGCATCATGAAGAACAAGGAACACACCAGGCAGGTCCGAGATACTGTTGTGAAGAAGTTTAAAGCCGGATTTGGATACAAAAAGATTTCCCAAGCTTTAAACATCCCAAGGAGCACTGTGCAAGCGATAATATTGAAATGGAAGGAGTATCAGACCACTGCAAATCTACCAAGACCTGGCCGTCCCTCTAAACTTTCAGCTCATACAAGGAGAAGACTGATCAGAGATGCAGCCAAGAGGCCCATGATCACTCTGGATGAACTGCAGAGATCTACAGCTGAGGTGGGAGACTCTGTCCATAGGACAACAATCAGTCGTATATTGCACAAATCTGGCCTTTATGGAAGAGTGGCAAGAAGAAAGCCATTTCTTAAAGATATCCATAAAAAGTGTTGTTTAAAGTTTGCCACAAGCCACCTGGGAGACACACCAAACATGTGGAAGAAGGTGTTCTGGTCAGATGAAACCAAAATTTAACTTTTTGGCAACAATGCAAAATGTTATGTTTGGCGTAAAAGCAACACAGCTGAACACACCATCCCCACTGTCAAACATGGTGGTGGCAGCATCATGGTTTGGGCCTGCTTTTCTTCAGCAGGGACAGGGAAGATGGTTAAAATTGATGGGAAGATGGATGGAGCCAAATACAGGACCATTCTGGAAGAAAACCTGATGGAGTCTGCAAAAGACTTGAGACTGGGACGGAGATTTGTCTTCCAACAAGACAATGATCCAAAACATAAAGCAAAATCTACAATGGAATGGTTCAAAAATAAACATATCCAGGTGTTAGAATGGCCAAGTCAAAGTCCAGACCTGAATCCAATCGAGAATCTGTGGAAAGAACTGAAAACTGCTGTTCACAAATGCTCTCCATCCAACCTCACTGAGCTCGAGCTGTTTTGCAAGGAGGAATGGGAAAAAATGTCAGTCTCTCGATGTGCAAAACTGATAGACATACCCCAAGCGACTTACAGCTGTAATCGCAGCAAAAGGTGGCGCTACAAAGTATTAACTTAAGGGGGCTGAATAATTTTGCACGCCCAATTTTTCAGTTTTTGATTTGTTAAAAAAGTTTGAAATATCCAATAAATGTCGTTCCACTTCATGATTGTGTCCCACTTGTTGTTGATTCTTCACAAAAAAATACAGTTTTATATCTTTATGTTTGAAGCCTGAAATGTGGCAAAGGTCGCAAAGTTCAAGGGGGCCGAATACAGTGCCTTGCGAAAGTATATGTCGTATTCACGTCAGGCAAAGAGAACGAGGACCCACAGTCCTTATCCCCCTGGTCGTTACATTGTGGTTCAGTCCTGATATCCCCCTGGTCGTTACATTGACGTCGGTCTGTGGTTCAGTCCTGATATCCCCCTGGTCGTGACATTGTGGTTCAGTTCTGATATCCCCCTGGTTGTGACATTGTGGTTCAGTTCTGATATCCCCCTGGTCGTTACATTGTGGTTCAGTCCTGATATCCCCCTGGTCGTGACATTGTGGTTCAGTCCTGATATCCCCCCGGTCGTTACATTGTGGTTCAGTCCTGATATCCCCCCGGTCGTTACATTGTGGTTCAGTCCTGATATCCCCCCGGTCGTTACATTGTGGTTCAGTCCTGATATCCCCCCGGTCGTGACATTGTGGTTCAGTCCTGATATCCCCCTGGTCGTGACATTGTGGTTCAGTCCTGATATCCCCCTGGTCGTGACATTGTGGTTCAGTCCTGATATCCCCCTGGTCGTGACATTGTGGTTCAGTCCTGATATCCCCCTGGTCGTGACATTGTGGTTCAGTCCTGATATCCCCCTGGTCGTGACATTGTGGTTCAGTCCTGATATCCCCCTGGTCGTGACATTGTGGTTCAGTCCTGATATCCCCCTGGTCGTGACATTGTGGTTCAGTCCTGATATCCCCCTGGTCGTGACATTGGTTCAGTTCTGATATCCCCCTGGTCGTGACATTGTGGTTCAGTCCTGATATCCCCCTGGTCGTGACATTGTGGTTCAGTTCTGATATCCCCCTGGTCGTGACATTGTGGTTCAGTCCTGATATCCCCCTGGTCGTGACATTGATTTCTGTCTGTGTCAGAGTTTGTACCTGGTTTGTTGACATGTTTGAGAATTAAACATTAACCCAGCAATAAGTTAAGGACCGTACCTGCCGTGTGTGTGTGTGTGTGTGTTGGGGGGGGGGGGGGGGGGGGGGGTGTGGGTGTGTTGGGGGGGTGTGTGGGTGTTTTGGGGGGGTGTGTGGGTGTTTTGGGGGGGGGTGTGGGTGTGTTGTGTTGGGTGGGTGTGTTGTGTTGGGGGGGTGTGTGGGTGTGTTGTGTTGGGGGGGTGTGTGGGTGTGTTGTGTTGGGGGGGTGTGTGGGTGTGTTGTGTTGGGGGGGTGTGTGGGTGTGTTGTGTTGGGGGGGTGTGTTGGGGGGGTGTGTGGGGGGGGTGTGTTTGTGTGTTGGGGGGTGTGTTGGGGGGGTGTGTTGGGGGGGTGTGTTTGTGTGTTGGGGGGTGTGTGTGTGTGTTGGGGGGGGTGTGTGTGTTGGGGGGTGTACTGGTGTGTGTGTGTTTACTGGTGGGTGGGTGTGTAGTGGTGGGTGGGTGTGTAGTGGTGGGTGGGTCTACTAGTGTGTGTGTTGGGGGGGTGTGTGTGTTGGGGGGTGTGTGTGTGGGGGGTGTGTGTGTGTTGGGGGTGTGTGTGTGTGTTGGGGGTGTGTGTGTGTGTGTGGGGGGGGGTGTGTGTTGGGGGGGTGTGTGTGTTTACTGGTGGGTGTGTTTACTGGTGGGTGGGTGTGTAGTGGTGTGTAGTGGTGGGTGGGTCTACTAGTGTGTGTGTACTGGTGGGTGGGTGTGTACTGGTGGGGGGGGGGGTGTACTGGTGGGTGGGTGGGTGTGTGTACTGGTGTGGGTGTGTGTACTGGTAGGTGTATGTGTGTGTGTTTACTGGTGTGTGTACTGGTGGGTGGGTGTGTACTGGTACGTGTGTGTGTGTGTACGTACTGGTGTGTGGGTGTGTGTACGTACTGGTGTGTGTGTGTCCTGGTTGGTGTGTGTGTACTGGTGGACGGGTGTGTACTGGTGAGTGTGTGTGTGTACTGGTGGGTGTGTGTACTGGTGGGTGTGTGTACTGGTAGGTGTATGTGTGTGTGTTTACTGGTGTGTGTACTGGTGGGTGGGTGTGTACTGGTACGTGTGTGTGTACACGTGTGTACTGGTGTGGGTGTACTGGTGTGTGTGGATGTGTACTTTACTGGTGGGTGTGTGTACTAGTGGGTAGGTGTGTACTGGTGGGTGTGGGTGTGTGTACGTACTGGTGTGTGGGTGTGTGTACGTACTGGTGTGTGTGTGTCCTGGTTGGTGTGTGTGTACTGGTGGACGGGTGTGTACTGGTGAGTGTGTGTGTGTACTGGTGGGTGTGTGTACTGGTGGGTGTGTGTGTACGTACTGGTGTGTGTGTGTGTGTGCGTACTGGTGTGTGTGTACTGGTGTGGTTGTCCTGGTTGGGGGGTGTGTGTGTGTGTGTGTGTGTGTGTGTGTATACTGGTGAGTGTACTTGAGTGTACTGGTGGGTGAGTGTGTGTACTGGTGTGGGTGTACTGGTGTAGCACTTTGAGATATCAGCTGATGTAAGAAGGGCTATATAATTGGGGGTGTGTGTGTACTGGGGTTGGGGGTGTGTGTGTACTGGGGTTGGGGGTGTGTGTGTACTGGGGTTGGGGGTGTGTGTGTACTGGGGTTGGGGGTGTGTGTGTACTGGGGTTGGGGGTGTGTGTGTACTGGGGTTGGGGGTGTGTGTGTACTGGGGTTGGGGGTGTGTGTGTACTGGGGGGTGGGTGTACTGGTGTGTGTGTGTGTGTATAGTGTACTACCTTGAATCAGTGTCTTCATCTTAGTGGGCAATTGTTATATCACGAATGTGCAATACATTGAAGATAATCTTTCTGTGATAATGAATTCTCCATTCCTTCCTTCCCCCATCAACACAGCAGTGTGCCCAGCTCAGCTCAACCTCACTGAACAAAAACATCAACGTATCATTGAACAATTTACTGAACCTACAGTTCATATAAAGGAAATCAGTCAATTGAAATCAATGCATTAGGCCCTAATCTATGGATTTCACATGACTGGGAATACAGATATGCATCTGTTGGTAACAGAAACCTTAAAAAAAAAAAAAAAGGTAGGGGCTCGGATCAGAAAACAAGCCAGTATCTTGTGTGACCATCATTTACCTCATGCAGCGTGACACATCTCCTCCGCCTAGAGTTGATCAGGCGGTTGATTGTTGCCTGTGGAATGTTGCCCCACTTCCTCTTCAACGGCTGTGAGACGTAGCTGGATATTGGTGGCAACTGGAACACGCTGTCGAAAAAACACGTTGATCCAGAGCATCCCGAACATGTTCAGTGGTTGACAGGTCTGGTGAGTGTGCAGGCCATGGAAGAACTGGGTTTATTTTCAGCTTCCAGGATTTGTGTACAGATGCGACAAAGGATCGTTCATTTATCATGCT
This sequence comes from Oncorhynchus mykiss, assembly GCF_013265735.2. Taxonomy (NCBI): domain Eukaryota; kingdom Metazoa; phylum Chordata; class Actinopteri; order Salmoniformes; family Salmonidae; genus Oncorhynchus; species Oncorhynchus mykiss. The sequence goes on along the minus strand of NC_048569.1, from coordinate 93,572,898 downwards.
GAAACGTGAGGTGATGACGGCAGGTTAAATGGCCGTGAGCATCTCCTCACGGTATCTCTGTGCATTCAAATTGCCATCCATAAAATGTAATTTTGTTCATTGTCTGTAGCTTATGCCTGCCCATACCATAACCCCTCCGCCACCATAGGGCACTCTGGTCACAACGTTGACATCAGCAAAACCGCTCGCCCACACGACGCCATACACGCTGTCTGCCATCTACCCGGTACAATTGAAAACAGGATTCATCCATGAAGAGGACACTTATCCAGTGTGCCAGTGGCCATTCAAGGTTAACGTCTGCCCATTGAAGTCGGTTACGATGCTGAACTGCAGTCAGGTCAAGACCCTGGTGAAGGGCGATGAGCTCGCAGATGCGCTTCCCTGAGATGGTTTCTGACAGTTTGTGCAGAAATTCTTCGGTTGTGCAGTTTCATCAGCTGTTCAGGTGTCTGGTCTCAGACGAACCCGCAGGTGAAGCAGCCAGATGTGTAGGTACTGGGTTGGCGTGGTTACACACAGTCTGCAGTTGTGAGGCTGGTTGGACGTACTGCCACATTCTCTAAAATGCCGTAGGAGAGGCGGCTTATAGTAGAGAAATGAATATCTAATTATCTGGCAATAGCTCTAGTGGACATTCCTGCAGTCAGCATTTCAATTGCACACTCAAAACTTGAGACATCTGTGGCATTGTGTTGTGTGACAACTTCACATTTTAGGGTGGCCTTTTTTTGTCCGCAGCACAAGGTGCACCTGTGTAATGATCATGCTGTTTACTCAGCTTCATATGCCACACCTGTCAGGTGGATGGATTATCTTGGCAAGAGAGAAATGCTCACTAACCGGGATGTAAACACATTTGTGCACAGAATTTGAGTGAAATTTTTGTGCGTATGGAACATTTCTGAGATCTTTTATTTCAGCTACCGAAACGTGGGACCGACACATGTTGCGTTCATATTTTTTTTCCAGTATAGTTTATGAAAAGTTGCCTTCCAGGCTTTTTATTCCTAGCATTACCATTATCACTAGTTTACTCCAATTAAGGGAGGGGTGGTAGGGTAAGGAAGAT
>NC_048569.1:93556826-93566826 GCF_013265735.2 Oncorhynchus mykiss | reverse complement strand
AACAGCGAGGGAACGTTGTTCTTTCTATAGTACGCCACGGGTTATGCCGACTCCCCATCTGGGAGGAGGGGGGGGGGGGGATACCTAGTTTGCAATTTAAAGTTATCAGGCAGACTATCATTGGATAGTGAAAATGCATTTGATGTGGAAAGGTGCAGCCTGGGCTCTCCTCTGCTGTCATCCCCTCTCTTCTCAGTGTGACGGATCGGTGTGTGTGTGTGTGAGTCAGTTTATATGACGGATCAGTGTGTGTATGAGTCAGTTTATATGACGGATCGGTGTGTGTGTGTGTGTATGAGTCAGTTTATATGACGGATCAGTGTGTGTGTGTGTGAGTCAGTTTATATGACGGATCAGTGTGTGTATGAGTCAGTTTATATGACGGATCAGTGTGTGTGTGTGTGTGTGTGTGTGTCAGTTTATATGACGGATCAGTGTGTGTGTGTGTATGAGTCAGTTTGTTCGTGTGTCTGTAAGAATCATTTTTATTTTACACTGCTGCTACTCGCTGATTGTCTATGCGTAGTCACTTTACCCCTACCTACATGCACAAAAAGACTAACCTGTACACCCGCACATTGACTCGGTACCGGGTACCCCTTGTATATATCCTCGTTATTTTTATTTTATTGTGTTACTTATACTACAGTAACATTTTTATTTATTTTGTTTTTAAACGGTATTGTTTGGTTAAGGGTTTGTAAGTAAGCATTTCACGGTAAGGTGTGCTTGGCACACCTGTTGTACACCTGTTGTATTCGGCGCACGTTTCAAATAGATTATATTTGAGTTCACTCAACTAGTATCTGTCTGTTGTAACACCAGCTAGTTCACTCAACTAGTATCTGTTAGAACACAGGCTAGTTCACTCAACTAGTATCTGTCTGTTGGAACACAGGCTAGTTCACTCAACTAGTATCTGTTAGAACACAGGCTAGTTCACTCAACTAGTATCTGTCTGTTGGAACACAGGCTAGTTCACTCAACTAGTATCTGTCTGTTGGAACACAGGCTAGTTCACTCAACTAGTATCTGTCTGTTGTAACACCAGCCAGTTCACTCAACTAGTATCTGTTAGAACACAGGCTAGTTCACTCAACTAGTATCTGTCTGTTGTAACACAGGCTAGTTCACTCAACTAGTATCTGTTAGAACACAGGCTAGTTCACTCAACTAGTATCTGTCTGTTGGAACACAGGCTAGTTCACTCAACTAGTATCTGTCTGTTGTAACACCAGCTAGTTCACTCAACTAGTATCTGTCTGTTGTAACACAGGCTAGTTCACTCAACTAGTATCTGTCTGTTGTAACACAGGCTAGTTCACTCAACTAGTATCTGTTAGAACACAGGCTAGTTCACTCAACTAGTATCTGTCTGTTGGAACACAGGCTAGTTCACTCAACTAGTATCTGTTAGAACACAGGCTAGTTCACTCAACTAGTATCTGTCTGTTGGAACACAGGCTAGTTCACTCAACTAGTATCTGTTAGAACACAGGCTAGTTCACTCAACTAGTATCTGTCTGTTGTAACACAGGCTAGTTCACTCAACTAGTATCTGTCTGTTAGAACACAGGCTAGTTCACTCAACTAGTATCTGTCTGTTGGAACACAGGCCAGTTCACTCAACTAGTATCTGTCTGTTGGAACACCAGCCAGTTCACTCAACTAGTATCTGTTAGAACACAGGCTAGTTCACTCAACTAGTATCTGTCTGTTGTAACACAGGCTAGTTCACTCAACTAGTATCTGTTAGAACACAGGCTAGTTCACTCAACTAGTATCTGTCTGTTGGAACACAGGCTAGTTCACTCAACTAGTATCTGTTAGAACACAGGCTAGTTCACTCAACTAGTATATGTTAGAACACAGGCTAGTTCACTCAACTAGTATCTGTCTGTTGGAACACAGGCTAGTTCACTCAACTAGTATCTGTCTGTTGGAACACAGGCTAGTTCACTCAACTAGTATCTGTCTGTTGTAACACCAGCCAGTTCACTCAACTAGTATCTGTTAGAACACAGGCTAGTTCACTCAACTAGTATCTGTCTGTTGTAACACAGGCTAGTTCACTCAACTAGTATCTGTTAGAACACAGGCTAGTTCACTCAACTAGTATCTGTCTGTTGGAACACAGGCTAGTTCAGTCAACTAGTATCTGTCTGTTGTAACACCAGCTAGTTCACTCAACTAGTATCTGTCTGTTGTAACACAGGCTAGTTCACTCAACTAGTATCTGTCTGTTGTAACACCAGCTAGTTCACTCAACTAGTATCTGTTAGAACACAGACTAGTTCACTCAACTAGTATCTGTCTGTTGGAACACAGGCTAGTTCACTCAACTAGTATCTGTCTGTTGGAACACAGGCTAGTTCACTCAACTAGTATATGTCTGTTGGAACACAGGCTAGTTCACTCAACTAGTATCTGTCTGTTGGAACACAGGCTAGTTCACTCAACTAGTATCTGTCTGTTGGAACACAGGCTAGTTCACTCAACTAGTATCTGTTAGAACACAGACTAGTTCACTCAACTAGTATCTGTTAGAACACAGGCTAGTCCACTCAACTAGTATCTGTCTGTTGGAACACAGGCTAGTTCACTCAACTAGTATCTGTCTGTTGGAACACAGGCTAGTTCACTCAACTAGTATCTGTTAGAACACAGACTAGTTCACTCAACTAGTATCTGTCTGTTGGAACACAGGCTAGTTCACTCAACTAGTATCTGTCTGTTGGAACACAGGCTAGTTCACTCAACTAGTATCTGTCTGTTGGAACACAGGCTAGTTCACTCAACTAGTATATGCTATTGTTTGTTGGACCTCAGGAAGATTAGCTTACTTCTTGGCATCAGCTAATGGAAATCCTATGAAATAAAGTAAAACACAAGCTAGTAACTAGTGATGCGCGAAGTTAACTCATAGTTAACACGTCGGGCCATTTTGTTTTTGATGGTGTATTTCATCTTATAGTTATGGCAATATCGCACAATTATTGAGCTATTTGGCTGTGCCAAAACTTCAACATTTGTCCTTCGTAGCTTGTTCTTCGTCATCTTTTTAAAATAGGGAGCCAATGTGTTTTCAGCAGTTTTATTTCCATGACTGATCAAAACTTGTCTCTCTCTTGTCCCTCTGCAGAGAACATTTGGTGAACAATATGTTTGGAACATCGAACCGAGGAGAAAAAAAACATCACAGTATCGTATCGCGATATGTATTGCCCTACTAGTAACAGTCGGTCGGTCGGTCAGTCAGTCTTCCCGGCGCAGAGAGAGACAAAATGGCTGCTATTGTAAGGCACTGAGAATGGTTATTATTTTGTGAAGGGGATTGTTAGCGTCTGTTGTTGTTTCTAGGGCTCAGACTAGTGTTCAAAGTATTTAACAACCTCAACGGCTGTATTTACATTTTCACATTCATTCCCGATTACAGCTCCGTGTCGTGTCTTAGAATCTAACAGGCCTACGTCAGTCAGAACCATTAATGATAGCATATACTTTATTTTTTAAATATGCTGTTAAAAATATATCACGACATGTAAAGTACGACACAGGGTCTTAAATAGAGACCTTTACTCTCCAGAGGGAAGCTGCTATACAGGGATTCTAGCTAGCGTAGTGGCTAATGAGAGGGAGAGATGGAGGCAGTGAGAGAGTAGGGCTGGGAAATGCCAGGGACATCACCATACCATATTATCACCATACCATATTATCACCACACCATATTATCACCATACTGAGGGACCTCACCATACCATATTATCACCATACTGAGGGACCATACCATATTATCACCATACTGAGGGACCTCACCCTACCATATTATCACCATACCATATTATCACCATACTGAGGGACCTCACCCTACCATATTACCACCATACCATATTTTCACCATACTGAGGGACCTCACCATACCATATTTTCACCATACTGAGGGACCTCACCATACCATATTATCACCATACTGAGGGACCATACCATATTACCACCATACTGAGGGACCTCACCATATTACCACCATACCATATTATCACCATACTGAGGGACCATACCATATTATCACCATACCATATTACCACCATACTGAGAGACTTCACCATACCATATTATCACCATACTGAGGGACCATACCATATTATCACCATACTGAGGGACCATACCATATTATCACCATACCATATTATCACCATACTGAGGGACCATACCATATTACCACCATACCATATTATCACCATACCATATTACCACCATACTGAGGGACCTCACCATACCATATTACCACCATACTGAGGGACATCACCATACCATATTATTACCATAACATATTATCACCATACCATATTACCACCATACCATATTATCACCATACTGAGGGACCTCACCATACCATATTACCACCATACCATATTACCACCATACCATATTACCACCAAACTGAGGGACCTCACCATACCATATTACCACCAAACTGAGGGACCTCACCATACCATATTACCACCAAACTGAGGGACCTCACCATATTACCACCATACCATAATATCACCATACTGAGATACCTCACCATACCATATTACCACCATACCATATTACCACCATACCATATTATCACCATACTGAGGGATCTCACCATACTGGGGGACATCACCATACCATATTATCACCATACCATATTACCACCATACTGAGAGACCTCACCATACCATATTACCACCATACCATATTTTCACCATACTGAGGGACCTCACCATACCATATTTTCACCATACTGAGGGACCTCACCATACCATATTATCACCATACTGAGGGACCATACCATATTACCACCATACTGAGGGACCTCACCATATTACCACCATACCATATTATCACCATACTGAGGGACCATACCATATTATCACCATACCATATTACCACCATACTGAGAGACTTCACCATACCATATTATCACCATACTGAGGGACCATACCATATTATCACCATACTGAGGGACCATACCATATTATCACCATACCATATTATCACCATACTGAGGGACCATACCATATTACCACCATACCATATTATCACCATACCATATTACCACCATACTGAGGGACCTCACCATACCATATTACCACCATACTGAGGGACCTCACCATGCCATATTATCACCATACTGAGGGACCATACCATATTACCACCATACTGAGAGACATCACCATACCATATTATCACCATACCATATTACCACCATACTGAGAGACATCACCATACCATATTACCACCATACTGAGAGACATCACCATACGATATTATCACCATACCATATTACCACCATACTGAGAGACATCACCATACCATATTATCACCATACCATATTACCACCATACCATATTACCACCATACTGAGAGACATCACCATACTATATTATCACCATACCATATTACCACCATACCATATTATCACCATACCATATTACCACCATACCATATTACCACCATACCATATTACCACCATACCATATTACCACCATACTGAGAGACATCACCATACCATATTATCACCATACCATATTATCACCATACCATATTACCACCATACTGAGGTATTGGTATGTATTGTGATTCTCATGAATCTACTGCATATGTATTGCGATTTGATGATGCAAACATATTGCTCACTATGTCTGTTGCAAAGAGGTGAGAGAACCATGAGAACAGGAGTTTTGATCATTCAGGGAAATCAAAGTTCTGGAAACAGTTTGTCTCTATTTTAAAAGATGGGCAAAACAAGCTATTATAAAACAAACTATGATTATATTACCTACAGTAGCAAAAAAAACGATGAAAAAAATCAATACTTTGAGTCAAATGTCGAAATAATATCATCCCCAAAAATATATTGTGATGTGTAACTATCAATTTTTGTCCCCCATCACTAGTAGAGAGTGGCCTCCCTGGCTAGGGAAAGGGCAGCGTCACTATGAGAGAGTGGTGTCCCTGGCTAGGGAAAGGGTAGCGTCACTAGTAGAAAGTGGCGTCCCTGGCTAGGGAAAGGGCAGCAGCAGTCTCTACTAGTGGTGTCCCTGGCTAGGGAAAGGGCAGCGTCACTAGTAGAGAGTGGTGTCCCTGGCTAGGGAAAGGGCAGCGTCACTAGTAGAGAGTGGCGTCCCTGGCTAGGGAAAGGGCAGCGTCACTAGTAGAGAGTGGTGTCCCTGGCTAGGGAAAGGGCAGCAGCAGTCTCTACTAGTGGCGTCCCTGGCTAGGGAAAGGGCAGCGTCACTAGTAGAGAGTGGTGTCCCTGGCTAGGGAAAGGGCAGCGTCACTAGTAGAGAGTGGCGTCCCTGGCTAGGGAAAGGGCAGCGTCACTAGTAGAGAGTGGCGTCCCTGGCTAGGGAAAGGGCAGCGTCACTATGAGAGAGTGGTGTCCCTGGCTAGGGAAAGGGCAGCGTCACTAGTAGAGAGTGGCGTCCCTGGCTAGGGAAAGGGCAGCGTCACTAGTAGAGAGTGGCGTCCCTGGCTAGGGAAAGGGCAGCGTCACTAGTAGAGAGTGGCGTCCCTGGCTAGGGAAAGGGCAGCGTCACTAGTAGAGAGTGGTGTCCCTGGCTAGGGAAAGGGCAGCGTCACTAGTAGAGAGTGGTGTCCCTGGCTAGGGAAAGGGCAGCGTCACTAGTAGAGAGTGGTGTCCCTGGCTAGGGAAAGGGCAGCGTCACTAGTAGAGAGTGGTGTCCCTGGCTAGGGAAAGGGCAGCGTCACTAGTAGAGAGTGGTGTCCCTGGCTAGGGAAAGGGCAGCGTCACTAGTAGAGAGTGGTGTCCCTGGCTAGGGAAAGGGCGGCGTCACTAGTAGAGAGTGGTGTCCCTGGCTAGGGAAAGGGCAGCGTCACTAGTAGAGAGTGGTGTCCCTGGCTAGGGAAAGGGCGGCAGCAGTCTCTACTAGTGGTGTCCCTGGCTAGGGAAAGGGCAGCGTCACTAGTAGAGAGTGGTGTCCCTGGCTAGGGAAAGGGCAGCGTCACTAGTAGAGAGTGGTGTCCCTGGCTAGGGAAAGGGCAGCGTCACTAGTAGAGAGTGGTGTCCCTGGCTAGGGAAAGGGCAGCGTCACTAGTAGAGAGTGGTGTCCCTGGCTAGGGAAAGGGCAGCGTCACTAGTAGAGAGTGGTGTCCCTGGCTAGGGAAAGGGCAGCGTCACTAGTAGAGAGTGGCGTCCCTGGCTAGGGAAAGGGCAGCGTCACTAGTAGAGAGTGGCGTCCCTGGCTAGGGAAAGGGCAGCGTCACTAGTAGAGAGTGGTGTCCCTGGCTAGGGAAAGGGCAGCGTCACTAGTAGAGAGTGGCGTCCCTGGCTAGGGAAAGGGCAGCGTCACTAGTAGAGAGTGGCGTCCCTGGCTAGGGAAAGGGCAGCGTCACTAGTAGAGAGTGGCGTCCCTGGCTAGGGAAAGGGTAGCGTCACTAGTAGAGAGTGGTGTCCCTGGCTAGGGAAAGGGCAGTGTCACTAGTAGAGAGTGGTGTCCCTGGCTAGTCTCTACTAGTGGTGTCCCTGGCTAGGGAAAGGGCAGCAGCAGTCTCTACTAGTGGTGTCCCTGGCTAGGGAAAGGGCAGCGTCACTAGTAGAGAGTGGTGTCCCTGGCTAGGGAAAGGGCAGTGTCACTAGTAGAGAGTGGTGTCCCTGGCTAGGGAAAGGGCGGCAGCAGTCTCTACTAGTGGTGTCCCTGGCTAGGGAAAGGGCGGCAGCAGTCTCTACTAGTGGTGTCCCTGGCTAGGGAAAGGGCGGCAGCAGTCTCTACTAGTGGTGTCCCTGGCTAGGGAAAGGGCGGCAGCAGTCTCTACTAGTGGTGTCCCTGGCTAGGGAAAGGGCGGCAGCAGTCTCTACTAGTGGTGTCCCTGGCTAGGGAAAGGGCGGCAGCAGTCTCTACTAGTGGTGTCCCTGGCTAGGGAAAGGGCGGCAGCAGTCTCTACTAGTGGTGTCCCTGGCTAGGGAAAGGGCAGCGTCACTAGTAGAGAGTGGTGTCCCTGGCTAGGGAAAGGGCAGCAGCAGTCTCTACTAGTGGTGTCCCTGGCTAGGGAAAGGGCAGCAGCAGTCTCTACTAGTGGTGTCCCTGGCTAGGGAAAGGGCAGCAGCAGTCTCTACTAGTGGTGTCCCTGGCTAGGGAAAGGGCAGCGTCACTAGTAGAGAGTGGCGTCCCTGGCTAGGGAAAGGGCAGCGTCACTAGTAGAGAGTGGTGTCCCTGGCTAGGGAAAGGGCAGCGTCACTAGTAGAGAGTGGTGTCCCTGGCTAGGGAAAGGGCAGCGTCACTAGTAGAGAGTGGCGTCCCTGGCTAGGGAAAGGGCAGCGTCACTAGTAGAGAGTGGTGTCCCTGGCTAGGGAAAGGGCAGCGTCACTAGTAGAGAGTGGTGTCCCTGGCTAGGGAAAGGGCAGTGTCACTAGTAGAGAGTGGTGTCCCTGGCTAGGGAAAGGGCGGCAGCAGTCTCTACTAGTGGTGTCCCTGGCTAGGGAAAGGGCAGCAGCAGTCTCTACTAGTGGTGTCCCTGGCTAGGGAAAGGGCAGCGTCACTAGTAGAGAGTGGTGTCCCTGGCTAGGGAAAGGGCAGTGTCACTAGTAGAGAGTGGTGTCCCTGGCTAGGGAAAGGGCGGCAGCAGTCTCTACTAGTGGTGTCCCTGGCTAGGGAAAGGGCGGCAGCAGTCTCTACTAGTGGTGTCCCTGGCTAGGGAAAGGGCGGCAGCAGTCTCTACTAGTGGTGTCCCTGGCTAGGGAAAGGGCAGCAGCAGTCTCTACTAGTGGTGTCCCTGGCTAGGGAAAGGGCAGCGTCACTAGTAGAGAGTGGTGTCCCTGGCTAGGGAAAGGGCAGCAGCAGTCTCTACTAGTGGTGTCCCTGGCTAGGGAAAGGGCAGCAGCAGTCTCTACTAGTGGTGTCCCTGGCTAGGGAAAGGGCAGCGTCACTATTAGAGAGTGGCGTCCCTGGCTAGGGAAAGGACAGCGTCACTAGTAGAGAGTGGCGTCCCTGGCTAGGGAAAGGGCGGCAGCAGTCTCTACTAGTGGTGTCCCTGGCTAGGGAAAGGGCAGCGTCACTAGTAGAGAGTGGTGTCCCTGGCTAGGGAAAGGGCAGCGTCACTAGTAGAGAGTGGCGTCCCTGGCTAGGGAAAGGGCAGCGTCACTAGTAGAGAGTGGCGTCCCTGGCTAGGGAAAGGGCAGCAGCAGTCTCTACTAGTGGTGTCCCTGGCTAGGGAAAGGGTAGCGTCACTAGTAGAAAGTGGCGTCCCTGGCTAGGGAAAGGGCAGCAGCAGTCTCTACTAGTGGTGTCCCTGGCTAGGGAAAGGGCAGCAGCAGTCTCTACTAGTGGTGTCCCTGGCTAGGGAAAGGGCAGCGTCACTAGTAGAAAGTGGCGTCCCTGGCTAGGGAAAGGGCAGCAGCAGTCTCTACTAGTGGTGTCCCTGGCTAGGGAAAGGGCAGCAGCAGTCTCTACTAGTGGTGTCCCTGGCTAGGGAAAGGGCAGCAGCAGTCTCTACTAGTGGTGTCCCTGGCTAGGGAAAGGGCAGCGTCACTAGTAGAGAGTGGTGTCCCTGGCTAGGGAAAGGGCAGCGTCACTAGTAGAGAGTGGTGTCCCTGGCTAGGGAAAGGGCAGCGTCACTAGTAGAGAGTGGTGTCCCTGGCTAGGGAAAGGGCAGCAGCAGTCTCTACTAGTGGTGTCCCTGGCTAGGGAAAGGGCAGCGTCACTAGTAGAGAGTGGCGTCCCTGGCTAGGGAAAGGGCAGCGTCACTAGTAGAGAGTGGTGTCCCTGGCTAGGGAAAGGGCAGCAGCAGTCTCTACTAGTGGTGTCCCTGGCTAGGGAAAGGGCAGCAGCAGTCTTCTCCCCATCATGTGATGGGCACTAGTTTAGTCAAGCGGTGTACGGTAACGCTGGAGCCATTTCTAAAACATTATGCAATGCCTCTCGCATGTACAGCGAGGGGTGTGTGTGTGTGTGTGTGTGTGAGAGAGTGTGTGTCTCCTCAGCCAAGGAGAGAGCGAGAGTGGAGCTCCTGT